>NC_138154.1:28636231-28743731 GCF_964199315.1 Orbicella franksi
CTATTGTCGCTTATTCGTCTAAACTACATTTTCGCGAGTCTGCAGCAGCCTTTCCAACGTTAGTCTTTTTCTCTTCTGAACGACTGCGATCATCTTCTGACTCACTAAAGCTGTCGTATTTTCGGTGCTTTTTTCGAGACTTCATCAAATGGCTCTTCTTGCAACTAGATTTGTTCTTTCGACGCTTCCTTTTTCTTTCAGGTGACGACTCCGACTCTTCACTAGATCCTGAGCTGGGACTTCTTGATTTTTTATTTCTCCGCTCTGCTCGCAGAGGTGAAACGGCAGAAACAACATTTGTTTGATTTCCATTTGCGTTTACATCTACTTGAACATAAACTTCATTGATGATGTTTTTTGTTTCTCCAGAAATGATGTAAATGGTTCGCGGTCGCTTGCATCTGCACGTGAAAGAATTTTATTAGACCAAGCTAATCTCAATGTTGCAATGTCTTTTTGCAATTCCAGTTGTCCTTGTGGCGTTTGTAACGAATATTTCTGTGGGAAGGCTTTAGTCAGTCCATAGTTACGTCAGTGGCGAAGTAACTGCTGACGAGAATGCTGATATAGATTTAGACTGAAAAGAATCGAAGTTTTTCTTTTCCATTGTAACAGTGTCCATTTTCCTTATTTCCTCAGTATGTTCAGGGTGTTGCTTCTTAAGTCCACAAGAAATAAATGATTGACAACGAGGAGTTTACACGAATAGAGGCGGTTTCCTTCAGCCGTGTGGCCACGAATGTGACAATCAGCCGCAAATCATCCTTGCGTATCTGCCAACGCGCGGCGGCTCAACTACATCAATTTCGAGTTCCCGAATGTGTGTTTCGACAGCCAGTTTGATGTCGCTAAGACTTTGAAGCTTCTACCATAGCTGATTTCCTTTAGAAGTTTTCCAGTCAAAAACGTATGCCACTGACGATCTCTCAGAATTTACACTGCTCGCAAACGAGGAAAGAAGGCTCCTGTGTTACTTTGTTGACATGCTTTCCGCGCTTGCCTCTTTCGAATCAGAGCGTCTTTTCAATAAAAACGAAGAGTCACTCTCTTACCTTCAAATAGACGCGTCGGTAACTGCCTGATCCACAAGGCGAAGCGTTCCTAAAAGCTTCGGAGACATCTAAACTGTCGTTCCTGTCGATATTAATAAACGTTTGCAAAGAAAGATCTTTGTATGATATTACGATTTGCTGGTCGTCAACGCCTTGAAGAAACGGTACAGCTTTTTTCACGCGGTCGAGAAGATCTTGGTATGTGCTCAGTGGCTCATCCACGTAAAAACTCGCAAACCTGTCTTCAAAATATTGAAGTAATACTTGAAACATTTTGGAAAATCTCAACGAGTTCTTGGCACGAGATACCAAATAAACTGAGCAACTTACTCGCGTAGGTTGCAACTTATTCGGCTCAAACTGTCAATCAAAATACCAATGTTTCGGCGGAAGTTTGCAAAGTCGGTTTGACTGTAATATTTGAACACCACACCTCACCATAAGTTATTTTCTCCTTTGTTATTGACATGTCAAAATATTGCATTCAAATTTAGACTGAACTGCACGAATGAAGACTGGGTCGAGCATGGCGAGAGTGTAGACGTGTTCTTGCTAGCTCCGTTACAAAAGTTTGTATATGACCTTGGTTACATGGCACAGAAGGTACAAAAGTTTAAACGAAGGACCCATATAGAAAGAACTGGACCGGCTTGGAGAAATGAGTCGATATCGTCTGAAGAAGATTCTCTTTCCCCGCTGGAAAAGAAAATCAAATCAAAAGACCAGATGGAGTCGGAGTCGGGAAGCGAAACCGATGATGTTGTCGCGACGCTTGAGGTGGTTAAAAAAGTAATGCCCAAGATTGAATTAGTTTTAGGATAACTTGATAAGATGGAGAAGAAACTGGACAATCTTGAAAGCTACGTGAAAGTTGTCGACGGAAAGGTTAATCGACTGCAAGAGAAGGTCGAACGCTTTGAATCGTTTAGCAAAGACGCGCATCATCATTAAAGGTGCACGTGTTAGACGAAGGAATGTCTTTTGCGAACTCCGAAATTGAGAACATGAAGGAGAAAACGAAGTACTGGGAAAAATCTCTTCAAGAAAAAACGGCGCGGGTGGAGAGGAAGCTTCAGGGAGAGATCGAAACATTGAGGGATGAAAAGCTTTACATGGAAGTGTACCAACGACGAGAAAACCTTCGCTTTCATGGGATCAGAGAAGCATCTGGCACCACAGAGGAGAACGTGAAAGGGGTGTTAGTTGGATTTATGCAGAATGAGCTGGTTATCAGTGAGGCGGATACCATTGAGTTTCAAAGAATTCATCGCATCGGGAGGCGCAAACCCTCACAAGATAAGCCAAGACCGATCATGGCTAGGTTTCTGCGATATTCTGATAGAGAGTTGGTAATGTCAAGGGCAAAGAAGCTGAAAGGAAAGTGTCTTGGAATATCGGCAGACCTACCAAAAGAAATCGTAAACCGCAGAAAAGAATTGATGCCAAAGTTTAAGAAAGCAAAAGTTTTTTTTTTTCTTCACGAACATGTAACGGCATACATTATTTTTCGTTTTATTTGCTAAAACGGAGCTGCATGTTTGGATTCTAAAATTAACATCATACGTGCAAGATTCAGTTCATTAGTAGCGCAATTTAAAACAGCCGGCTTCATCGCTGGCTACTGTTTTATTTGTATGTCTTATTGGTGTTGTAGGTGTTATGGTTGTAAAATAGTCTTTTTGTATTTTTTTTCAATGTTATTTAGATTATGTTTTTTCCATATTTTGTACACGCAACATACAAATTATTTTTTTAAGTTTTCTGGCTGAAAGTTTTGGCAATTTGTTAATTATGATCAGGAGTATTTTTCTAACGATTTACGAAATTAATAACGTTCACAAAACTTAATCTAAATTTTGGATTTTTATCGTTAAATGTTCGAGGGATCAGGTCATTTGATAAGCGGGAGGCGCTTTTTCACTGGTGTATGAAAGACAAAGCTGATATAATTTTGCTACAAGAAACATGTAGCACACCCGAGCTGGAGAATGTGTGGAAGTCCCAGTGGAGGGGAGAGCTGTTTTTTAGCCACGGCTCGGAACACAGCAGAGGTGTTTTAACACTTGTCAAGGAAGGACTTGACTGCCAATTGAAGGTATGTAAACAAGATGAATTGGGTCGTTACGTTATTCTGAAGGGCATTGTGCAAAGTCAACCTTTTATTTTTGTAAATATCTATGCTCCGAATAAGGTCAACAAGCAATGTGTTTTTTATGATGAAATTCATAATGAGTTAGGTAAAGTGGAAACTGATGCAGACCATCGGATAATAATAGGTGGCGATTTCAATGTTATTTTGAATCCTGATTTAGATGGATCGGGAGGGAAACCAAAATTAAAAGAATCCTCTAAAAAAAAATGAAAATCTGTGTTCCTCATTTGATTTGACAGACATTTGGAGAATCAGAAATCCAGGTGCTAAACGTTTCTCTTGGAGACAGAAAAACCCAGCAATTCAACGCCGCCTAGATTACTGGCTAATAACCAATTGCATTCAAGAAGAGGTAGAGAAGGTCGACATTATTCCTGCCATTAGGTCTGATCACTCTGCCATTACGCTACATATCAATGGCATGGAAAACACGAGTTACGGACCTTCCCTTTGGAAATTTAATGCAAGTTTATTGGAAGGCGAAGAATATGTGAATAAGATAAACGAAAACAGTCGGGAGTGGATAGAGGAAAATAGAGAAATACAGGATCCGAGAGTTCTTTGGGATTTCCTTAAGTATAAAATACGCTATGAAACGATTGTTTATAGTAAAAAGAAAGCTAAAGAACGGAGTCAGTTTAGAAGAAAGACTTAAAGATTGTCAAGTAAAATGCGACGAGGGTCCAACACCTGAAAATCTTAATGCCTTGGAAATAATTCAAGCAGAATATGATCGCCATTATGACTATATTACCCAGGGAATAATTATAAGATCCAGAGTTAACTGGTGCGAACAGGGTGAGAAAAGTAATAAGTATTTTTTAAACTTAGAAAACGCCAAAAAGAAAAAGAGTTCAATAAGGAAATTATCTATGGATAATGATAAAGAAACGACTGAGCCAAAGCAGATAATGACCGAGATTCATAATATTTATTCAAAACTTTATGATAAAGACTCCTATAATTTGGGTGAGAACCCAATCACTCGATTCCTTGACAGAACGAATACTAAGAAACTACCCAATGACCAGAAAGAGGTTTAGATAAAAAGCTCCCTAGATCCGAGCTTTACCGAGCATTAAAAACGTTTCAAAGAAACAAAACACCGGGAAATGATGGGTTAACTGTGGAATTTTATTTGGCGTTCTGGCCCATTTTAGGGAAATACCTTGAAGATTCCCTAAATTTCGCTCACGAACACGGACAACTATCTTCCTCCCAAAAACAGGCAATGATTACTCTGTTAGAAAAGAAAGATAGAGATAGAAGATTCATTAAAAATTGGCGACCTATCTCTTTAATGAATGTAGACATTAAAATTGCATCTAAGGCAATTGCTAGAAGATTAGAAACAATCCTTCCGGAACTTATTCATCACAATCAAAATGGATTTATCAAAGGAAGATCAGTTTTTGACGCAGTTAAAACGATCGATGATCTCCTTGAATTGGCACAAATAACAAACAAATCTGGTATACTTGTAGCAATAGACTTTAAAAAAGCCTTTGATTCTCTAGATCACACGTATCTGTTAAAGGTGTTGGAGAAACTTAACTTTGGGACATGTTTTTTACAATGGATAAAGACCTTTTATACAAACATATCAAGCTGCGTTTTGAAGAATGGATTTACCACCGATCTCTTTCAAGTGCGGCGTGGTGTATGGCAAGATGACCCGTTATCGCCTTTATTATTTATCTTAGCTATTGAAATATTAGCAACCCAAATCAGCCAAGATGATAACTTTCATGGTGTGATGGTCAAAAACGAGGAAATCAAGTTAACATTATTTGCCGATGACATGACCTGTTTTTTAAAGGATATGAATTCGTACTTACAATTATGTGGATTGTTGGAAGATTTCTATAAATATTCTGGCCTCCGGATCAACAACGACAAAACTGAAACCTTCGCAATCGGTTCTTTTAAACTCGCGCAACGCGACTTTATCCATAACGTCCGAACATCAATTAAGATATTAGGTACTTTTTTTGACTACCATAAACCGTCACGGAACAAAGGCAATTTTGAATCAATTTTCAAGTCCATTCAAAGGACCCTCAATATGTGGAAGTGGAGAGGCCTTTCTTTACTTGGAAAGATTCAAATAGTGAAAACGTTTATCATACCAAAGTTTTTGAGTAAAGCAGCATTAATATCGGTATCAAAGGATCTTATTAAGGAGATAAATAAATTGATTTATAATTTTATTTGGAAAGGTAATGATAAAATCAAAAGATCTGCACTTATCAACGACATTGAAAATGGGGGACTTAAAATGCTTGACATCGAGTCCATGATCTCAGCACAAAGAGTCATGGCTTTAAAGAAATATTTCGCTGATGGTAATAGCACCTGGAAAGCTATTTTAGATGAATTTCTTTGCCACGTAGGAAGAAAATTCATTCTTTTTTGTGACTTCGACACTCGTAAACTTCCAGCTTATATTCCAGCTTTCTATAAAGAGTGTCTTGACGCATGGTCGGAATTGAAGACTTCAAATGTCGTTTCGTATGAGGATGTTATCGACCAAATCATTTGGAATAACAAAATATTGTTGTTGACAAATAATCGCTTTTCGAAGAACATCTGTTTTGTCAGGGAATTGTTAAAATTGGGAACCTGCTATCTAACACGGGCAAATTTCTTCAAAGTTCGAAGGTATTGGCAGCAAATTTATTCCCAACTCAATATTTTAAGCTAATAGGTGTTATGGATGCTGCTCCGATCGCGTGGAGACTTATTATAAAACAGTCACAAACAAATCAACATTTCTATCCATCAATCCTCGGAGATGAAGTATATATTGAATTGGATGAACCTGAAATCGATTTGTCCAAAGTAACATCAGAATTACTGTATAACCAATTTAAAACTAAAAACCAAACTCCTCCCTCTGCTCAAAAAAAGATGAAAAGCAAATATCCCCAACTTGTGGTTGATTGGAAAAAACCCATTCTTTACCGTTTACCGTCACAATAGAAACAAAAATCAGAGAGTTCCAATATAAAATACAGAACGATATCGTATACACCAATGATAAGTTGTTCCGTTTTAAAATGATTGAATCGCCTTTGTGCACGTTTTGTCAGAAAGAAGATGAATCCCTCGAGCATTTACTCTTTCATTGTAATATAACAAAAAACTTTTGGCTTGCATTCTCATCTTGGATTAGTAAACGAAACATATCTATGGAGACGTTAACACTAATTAATATTCTGTTTGGCGTATTTAATGACCATGAAAATTTTGCTATTTTGAATCACTTAATACTCATTGCTAAATATTTTATTTATACATGTAAACTGAACAAAACTAAACCAACATTAAGAATTTTCTTTGAAAAGATCAAATTAGTTCATCATATAGAGAGAAAAATTGCCAAAAGAAATGACAGGCTCCATAAACACTACAAAAAATGGAAAAAATTATTGTCTCGTTCTTAACTGAACATCAATTTAAAGTTTTGTCAGCATGTGTCTTGTACTTTATTCATTAATTTTATTAATTTTGTCCTTTTTTGTTTGGCATATTTATTTATTTATTGTAGTGTTTAACTATTACTGTATTTCTTATTTATTTATTTATTTGTTTAGTGTTTTTTTTTTAGTGTTAGTGCGTCTAGTAAATATACTTGTAACCGTAATTGTCGATGCAAATAATAGAGAAATAAAAAAAAAAAAGATAAACTAAAAAAATTTTCAAGGTAGAAACATCAACTCGGAAAAAAAATCTGAGTTCCAGATGGGATTTGAACCCACGACCCTCCGTGATCTAGTCGGATGCTCTAACCACTGAGCTACTGGAGACTCTACGGTGAGCAAACATTTCACCCTTGCTCACCATAGAGTCTCCAGTAGCTCAGTGGTTAGAGCATCCGACTAGATCACGGAGGGTTGTGGGTTCAAATCCCATCTGGAACTCGGATTTTTTTCCAAGTTGATGTTTCTACCTTGAAAAATTTCTACCTTGAAAATTTTCTACCTTGAAAATTTCCATATAATACTCACTTTGGAGGGTGGTTGGTTGCATCTTTGATATGCCTTAATGTGACTGCACGATGCAGTTAGTGAGTTCATATGCGCCTAGACATCATTTGGCTGTGTGACCGCGCGATGCGGTTCCAGTCAAAGACCCACATATTTCACCTTTGCTCATCATAGAGTCTCCAGTAGCTCAGTGGTTAGAGCGTCCGACTAGATCACGGAGGGTCGTGGGTTCAAACCCCATCTGGAACTCGGATTTTTTTTTTCCGAGTTGATGTTTCTATTTTGAAAAACTTCTAAATTGAAAAAAAAAAAAAAAAAAAAAAAAAAAATAGAAACACGATTTTTGACCAATCAGTGCATGTATTTTCTTTGGGTTATTTTCTAAATCAACTTGTTACTCTTTCAGTATATCACAAACATCAGAAATATAACATGTTTCATTTATTTTTGTCACTGTCGACAGTTACCTGAAGGGCCAAATGTAAAAGAGAAGGGGGTAAGCATTGTATGTCCTTGGCACTGATATGTGTAGCAAATGTTAATTTGTTTTTTATGATGAAATTAATTTTTTTTCCTTGTCAGGTCATAAACTGTTGCCCTTCGTTGTCCTGATGGAGCAGTTCAAAAGAGGCGATTTACTGTAGAGTCACAGATCAAGGTGCTTACTTTAACTTCTCTATTTATCTACTCCGTTTGTAGCTGGGGAATGCCCGTTTTTCGTCAGATTTATGATTTTTGTGAGCCCTCTGTTGTAGTGGTTAATTGCAGAACTCATCTTTCTCCTGTTTTGATTTTAAATGTAGAGGTCTCCTTAATTAATATACATTACCATAATAAATACACATACCGTAGAGTTCCGATAGTAGCGACCCTCGTTACTTTCGGAATTAGCAGCCTTTGGGGGTCGTTACTTTCGGGGGGTCGTTACTTTACAAATCGAGCTGGCGCGAGCCTTTTTTTTCCGAAATAAAAAATGAACAACATAAAATTAAAAAATATATACATATATTTTATTTGCATTCCATATGTATAGATTGTGTAAATATCGATGGTTTACCGGACTACCGCATGGGTGAATCAGCCGCTATAGAGGAGATCGAGTTCTTCACTGACTCAGAGGAGTAAAGCTAAACTGCTTCGATTGTACTGCGTGACGAGCCGCTGCGTTTTGCTTTGTACCCCGTGCCGGTATCTCAGTGTCATTTAATTGGAAGAAACACGTTCATGTTAATCGACGAAAACAATATAGAGTTTTCAATTTCAATTTGAAGAAACGTTCCTGTTGTTAATACGAAATTATACCAGTTTAGTACTTACATCGCTACATCAGTGAACTGATGTCAAGCACGAATGGTGGCATAAAGCTTCCCCTTGTAAATTAAAGTGCCTTATCGTGAACAATTTGTGACACTGCACGAACATATTATTGTACATTAAAATTTTGACTATTGATTCACAAATTGAAGGTATACAATTTAAAAAACTTGGTCTCGCTACTTTTTTTTTTTTTTTGCCATTAACCGTTCTCAATTTTGTTTGTTGCCGCTTTCCTTTCTGTTTTTCCCTGCCCTTTCACGCTGGTTACCTTTTGTATTGTATGTTCTTTCTGGCTGCCGTGAAAAGTTGGATGTTAATTACGGGCGAAGCCTAGAACTGGACCTTGATCAATCATAGACGTAGTGGACCATTTTACCACCGTTTTTGCACCAAAACTGATAACGTTGTTTTTCGATTTGTGACGTCGGAATGTCGTCGATATCTAAACCTGACCATTGCGCGGAAAGGCCTAGCCTAGTACTACTATCTGCTTATCAAGAATATCTAATGACATTTAAATTGATGACGTCACAAGTGGTACAAAGAACACGACCATTAATTACGCATATATGTGTAGTTGGTATTCAAAGGGTTAGGTCTGCATTCGAGCCAAGTGGCCTATCAAGCGGGAGCTTATCCCGGTTTCAGTAACATGAAGCGAATAGGGGTATTTCTACTCCCCCCTGGATGGGATGCTAGTCCATCGTAGGGTTACCCCCAGCATTAAGGTGGCCGGTACCCATTTATACACCTGGGTAGAGAGAGGCACTGTGAGAGTTAAATGTCTTACCCAAGAACACAACACAGTGTCCCTGGCCAAGGCTCTAACCCGGACCACTGGATCCGGGGACGAGCGCACTAACCATGAGGCCACCGCGCCTTCCTCACATGCGCGGCCTAAATTCGCTGACTTCAATTGTCTTTATTGACAGGTGCTGTTTACCTTTGCTGATTGATTGGGTTACTCGCCGTCTCGTCACGTTATCGTGACAACGTATCTAAGGAAACAGCTATCTGATGCAACACAAACTTTGCACGAGGCCGGATTAAGTCACGATACAGCGCTAGTGCTGGAAGAAATATAAAATAATATTTTATAATCAACAGGGTGTCTAAAAAGATACAAAGACGAGACTTAACTCTTTGATATAGCCCGAAAAACAAATTCGTATTAAGTTTTGCCATAAGTTTCTGTTAATCTAAGTTATGAGAATGTAGTAGTCCATTAAGAGAGTAAATTACTATCTCAGACACCGGTTGCATTCCCTGGACCTATGTACAGTGTTGAAGTAGAGGTCCGTGTAGGGGAAATATTGTTTTTGTGGCCAATTTATAGGCTCAAAGGCAGGCGCAATACACGTGATTAGATTGCTGCAACAGCAAAAATTTCATGCACATCTTATGTAGGAATTAAAGAACTTAATTTCCGTAAATTTTAGCAAGAAGATTCCTCTTTAAGAGAACTGAAAGGCAAGCCTGCAAACTGTCATCGACTCGTAGTTTTGTTTACTGATTGTTGTATCCATGCAATAACCTACGTGTCCGAGTCCGCGCGTTTTGGTAGAGATGTTTCCACGACATTTTGATTAGATCCGCGCAAGGGGCACTATTTTACTGTAAAGAAAAAAACCAGTTTTAGCCAACAACTGAAAAAAATAGAAGACTTTCCCTCCGGTAATATGATAAATAATAAAGAAAGACCGGCTCAGAACAAAAGTTCGTGGAAATGAAATGTTTCGACGTCTTATCAGTTGTGGTTTTTATTAATCTCGTGACCTTCGGCCACGAGAGGATGTTTTTTGCACTGTACACAACGGTGGTACATCCAGGCTCTCTCTCGTGTTCTCCAAATTCTCCGCGTTCATCATAACATTGCGTGTGTCATTGTAGGTAATAACCCAGCAAAGAGACAATGTGTGCCAGTATTGTTAGAAGACAATTTCCCACCATGAAAAAGAAAACAATTTGGTACAGCAGTATATTTTTATTATCTTATTCTTTTAGGGCATTAAACATAATTAAAGATAAATGTACATAAAATCTATGATAACATAATTTAACCAAGGGCACTTTACGACCCTTTACCCTTCCAAAAATGGGAAGGACGGGAGAAGGCTCTTGAGTTGGTGAGTAAATTCTGCCATTCGTCCCTTGACTTGATGATTTATCATGGATAAAGCAATCTATGCGTGACATGCAGTTTGCCAGCTTTGCCGAAAAGTTCTTTGTTCTTCTCGTGTCTCCTTTCCAGTCTTTCCCATCTTCGAAGGGAAAAGCGCTCTGGGACGAAATTGAAATCTTCTTATTCCGAACCGGAAACTCCAAGCTTGTTATTCCTCGTTTTGTAGACTTCTTATTCAGTTCGTGCTCAACAGAGAACTCCTCAAATGAGCAAGGTGGTTAATTACGAGATACTCTGTCATCATTCAATCAAATCGTGGCAAACGTCAGTTTGTTCCGATATTAACCTGGCATCATTAAAATTGTTGAGTGCAGGAAACAGCGGACATAATCGCACTCAAGGTAGTGTAACATGACCAGTTAACTGCAGTTAAGGCCTGGGCAAGGTAGAAACTGGTTATAATTTGTTGATGGAGTAAAACGCACTCACCAAATGCTTAATTGTTCATATCCACACTGGTTTGCTTGCGGGAAACTTTTATTTGATGGTTGGGGCAACTCTATCAGTAATATTTAAGAGAGTCACGTTTTACAATTAAATTTTACAGACATTTGGCGGATCAATCTGATAGTGTAGTAGTATAAGGGGGATGTTAGGAAACAGGGGTTCCGGGTTTGACACTGGGTGGTTACTTACAAATTTCCTTTTTTCTTTCATTTAGTAGAGAAAACTTCATTGATAGTTAAAAAAAAATTTTAAGTGTCGCGAAAATGGCATCGACCGTTTACGAAACGGACAACTGCGCCGGCGGCGTTTGATCGAGAAAACACGGTAATTCGAAATTTATTTTTGTGAGATTATGTAATATTATGGCATAATCTGATATAGTCACCGGTCATGTCAGGCGGTGCTGGACATGGTCCACGTGACAGTATTCGACCAATCATTTGTCGTCTCGGCCGGAGCGATGGAGGACACATTTTACGTTGCGAATGGGGAGTAAGTTGTCGTTTCTCGACCGATTTCCGCACTCATCATGAGAATCAAACGAACCTTTTCTAGGAGCTGCTAGTGTAATAACTAGACCAGTTATTTGCCAAGTCTCTAGTGCAGGTAAGCAATTTTTACATCAGAATTAGTCAGTGGAAATCATGCTATGTGGAAAACGTTGGTTTACCACACGCGCTTGACATGGATATTCTTTTGGTCGTTTGCAAGGTAACAGGGATCAGTATTGTGGATTATTTTTGCGTGAAACTTTACTTTGAGAGTTGAACTTTAAGAAAAGTTCGGCGGGCCCAGTCGGGCCCCGCCGTTTTAAGGGTCAAAATCGGACTTGAAGCTTGGGGCATTTTCCTTGATTTGCCAGATTTTCGCGGTGTTTCGCGAGAGTGATTGTGTGATTTTTACTGTTGTTGTAAGAGTATAATTTTGTGGCTCGGCTTGTTCCCTATATCTTAATGTTTTCTTGTTATTTTTTTTTTTTGTAGTGCGTATGTCATCCGTTTGTTTGGCCGATGTTCAAAAGTTTTGGATCCTGCTTTGGATACTAGTCCATTAAAGATATGTCATTTACAGTGAAATTTTCACTATCATGATCACTGCCTGTCTTGAATTGTTATCTCAAACAGAATTTACTACTCTTAGATGTTATTGTTCAGTCATCTATGGCTGATTATTTTTGATCTCCCACTTCTTTATACTTGTTTTCCTTTGAATGTTGGTAGTGGTGGGAGACTATACATTAATGAATAATAAGTGTCTCATGTGTATATTTACACATGATTGTCAACCTTACTAGAGCAGAACCAGCCAATGTGTTTAAAGCAAATGCTGAATTACCAACCGGTATTTTAAAAGACTATGAGCTGGGAATCAACTTTGCTATATTTCCTAAGAACTAAATTTATCCACTTACACTGTAATGATTAAACAAGGAAAGCTACAGCATGCTACTGTTTAGGACCTTAAATTTAGAATGGAATAGACCAAGACAGAATACAATGAACCTTAAACTTCAGCAGAGGTGTGATATGAGGACATGCAATGAAGACATGTCAGGACCATGAGCTATTCATTCATTGCTAATTGACCGTGCCTATCATTCACAATATTCCAGTTTACTAATTTATTAATGTTGGCCGCTGTTTCCAGAAAGTGTTTTTTTTGGTCCTTGTCAGCACTTTGCAAATATTAGGTTTAAATAGCACACTTTGGAATTGAAATATGATTTTCAAGTAAATGTAAGTCAGTTTTTTTTTCACATCTCCCATCTGCAATTTTAGTTGCAACCACTATAAATAGCATGAGGTATATTATTTGTCCAAAACATTCATCTCATGTAACTCAACCAAGCCTTCTTTCCATTGAGCCCGATTTCCCTTTTACATGGCCTCACGTACTGAGAACCAAGGAATGGACACTAGGAGAAAATACAAGTTACATCCAACACATAAGCACAAGGTGAAGAAATCTCTGACTCATATCATCAGTTTGAACATTGATATTGCCAGTGGCAATGTCTGAGGCAAAGTCACATTCAAGCAAGTTGAGCAAGGCCAAAATCGTGGTTATCACATTGACTACAAAATGGACCACACAGTACATATTTAATTTTGGATTTGTGAGTTAAAGAAGAATTTGCTGAAAGTGTGACCTGGTATAGGGGACCAATACAATTATTTTTACCACTTACACTGAAACAAAACATACCCTACTTCTCCCATTAAGCTTCTAGTTTTTTAATTCCATTTATTGCAAATTATTTTCGTTATTTTGAAAGAGTCATCGCTAATTAGCAAATTAGCAAGCTGTTTATGATTCCTCTTGATTCATAAGAAAATGAAGCGGTGTAAACTCGATTAATCAAGCTTTACACAAGTTTTCAAGGACAAAACATTGCTTTGATTTCGAATTATTCAACCCTTTTCTTCGTAGGTTTTACCTCTCAGCTCTCTTATCGTCGAACGAAAACACAATATCTGTCAACAACCATTTTGTTGGCCAGCGATACACTGATACACTTCATACAAAATTCGAGATATCTAAGAAGGAAAGTGCCGAAGGTAAATTCAATTCCGGATGAAGATGAGGATGTCAGAAACGGAAATAATCTATCTTTTAACCGTAGAGATGACTAGAGATTCGACGAATCGCGACGCTTCGATTCCTAAAATCAGCTGTTCCGCACCGAAAATGGTGGCTTTGTAAATCGAGCAGAAGTCATCTACAGCTATTACTTGGCCCGAGTAACATTTGATATGGATGTCATTCCAGATTTCTTTCAGCATCGGAAGCGAGCCAACCTCTTATAAGTCATATTTCCACATCACCTTCAGCGCGCTACTTTTTTAATGTTAAAATGAAGTGGGCTATATTTCGCCCGGTAAGCTTGAAACCGAGGGTTAAATTATTTTTTCCCTGCCGATTTAACTAAAAACCAAGGTCATCACGATTTAGTTTAGAGTCCCTGGGACTGGGAAATATCGTCCAAGTTCTTGGAAATCAAGCTTAAGTTGGTCAAAATCAAGCTGCGCGTAAGCCGGTCTGGGCTACTTTTTCAGTGTTGAAATTAAGTGGGGCTATATTTTCGGCCAGTAAGCTCGAAACCGAGCGTTCAATTATTTTTAGGGTTAATTGGAATAAAATGGCTTACCTTATGTTTGCTTTGCGTTATTTTGATGTGTCTGGGTTCCAGGAGGTGGCTTAGAGCCATTTAGGCGAGTTTCACTTTTCGGCGGTTTGCTTCCCCTAAAGAGAAACGAAACTTAGGCGTGCGACCTACTGGCCAGACGGCCCGCGTTCAAAGCTCTCTAAATTCCACAAAAAATGTTCCAATCTACTCAAAATTACCTCATGGCAGCCGTCGATAACTCTTCTTCTCATTCGCTTTCTCCCAAAGTTCCAAAGTTTATCTTAATCACCCGAGAATCGCTGCTTTTCCAGCTCTTGCTTTCCATTTTTGCTCCGTCTCGATCCGTAACCGATTCTCTTGGCCACAGGATTTGAATTTCGTGACAAAGTCGCCTCCAACTGTTGAGAGGCAAGGGGGCATTTCTTGAGGCGGTTGGAGGCGACTTTGGCACGATGGCCCGGTCGCTTAGCTAGAAATTCAGAAAAGAGAAAAAAAAAAAAAAACACTAAAACTGTGGGCCCCAAAATTATATCATGCACAAAATATGTCACACCTTGCCGAAATTTACCGCCTGTTTCCTCGACGCATTACCGCGGAGTATGTCATTCCTATCTGTATATTCGTAGGTGTGTTCTTACGAAATGTAAACTCTTGTACGAGTTAGGTATATATACAGGCGCTTTGTGTTGTGTTGTTAAACTCCCTGATGAAGTGTACGTTAGTCACACGAAACGCGTAGGAGAAATAAAGAAGTTATACAACTACAGTTCGCAGAGTGCTGCTCACTAGTTAAGTTTTTATTAAATTGTTCTAGTCTTCGAGTCTTCATAACATGATCATGATGTACTAAACATATCTCTCGTCTGGTTTATTGGTTAACCAATAGGACACATACTGTATGAGGTACAAGAACTGGCAAACCACTACATGAGCTGCACTGCCCCGATGGATTTCCTCATTCTCGATATTTGAGCCACTCTACCTTGTAAACTTCTCGTCGCCTTGCCCTACAAATTTTTCTACTTGCCTGAAGACGAAAGCGTAGTCGGTTTAACGCGACTCAGCGCCGTTAGATCGAATGCGAATAGTTTCCGAATAAGATCCGAAACGACTCTGCTCGCAGGGTAGCAGCGAAAGATCTTCAGAGAAATCGAGTTTTTTTTTTGTTATGAATTACAAACGCACAACATGCATGTAAACCATCGGAGGAGGTCTTATAACTGGAATTTTCCGGCATTTCCTTAAGCTTCTTTCTTGCCCTCCCAACTTCACGCGTACATCGATTATTCACAATAGGACATGAAACCGTTGTGAAGTATTTTGTTCATTATGCGTTATCAACTTCCGGTGGATTCATATGCCATCTATAATAGTGTAAAGAGGTTTGAGTCACTAAAGCAGATGACTGTAGGGTTAAGGTGCGCGTCTGAATTGCAATTGTTGTCAAAAAAAAAAATCGGTTTCCTAATAATTTTTAAATAACAAATCCAAACAAAGAGAAAGTCAATTCGTAGCATCATTGATACTTTTATTTATCTTTATCATAATCTAATATGTGACATAGCACTAAGTATGCTTTTAAACATCTATCAAATTTTCATATTGTGCATTTAAAATGTATTATACCATCATTCAAGCTAGGACGCTTTTCCCTTCGAAAGTGGAAGGACAGACAAAGACCCTATGTTGGCTGGTACGTTGCGCTATTTCATTTGTGCCTTGATAATATAAACCAAATAAAGTAATTCAGTAAGAATAAATTTCGATGTAGAAAATGTCGGCGACGTATAACCCCCAAAAAGGTTCCTGCTCAAAATTCTTTGAGGAAATTGGGTTTGTTTCAGTTTATTTCTTGTTTGTTTGTTTGTTTGCATTTCACTATTTTTTTGTCCATGGCTTTTCCCGCCCTTCCGAAACTTTAAAAGGAAAAGGCGGTCTCGGGACAAGTTTGGAGTGTTCTGTTTCCGAACGGGCACTCCCTTGAAATAAAGCGCTTGTTCACGTTCTAATATGCAGGAGCTTGTTATTCACATAAAGGTTAAAGGTTAATCCGAGTAACGGCATTGTGACTAATTATATATAGGTAGCACATGCAAGGAAAATTAGCGATATTACATTTCGGTATTATTCTATACCATCTTCAGACTCAATTATACAAGATTCATCGCCTGGTAGATTTACTAACTAATTGAACCAAATCGATCTCTACCGAGTCATGTAGACTATTAACTAACTGACACGTTGAGTGCTAGAAAATCGCAATACCATAATCGCACTCAAGATGGTATAACATGACTATAAATTAAATCGTCAATTAACTTAACATCAATTTTAGTCACCTACTCTGAAACTTAAGATATAGGCAATAAAACACCAGATATACTTTTGTTCCTGGAGCACAGCGTCTTGTTTATTTTCCTTTAAACTGCAATGAAATCGTGATTTCTCGAACCCCCATTTTCTGAAACCTCCCGATAACTGAAACCAAATTCGTTTCCCACTCCTCACCCGAACACTCTACCTTTACCTCCGATTTCTCCAACAGTACGATTTTTCGCTCTAATTTTTGTTTCCATTGGAGGTTCGAAAAATCGGAATTCCATTGTATGTTCATCTGCTGTAGGTTAGACTTTCTCACGACGATAATTCTTTTGTTTTTTTCATCGTGCTCGTTCATCTATAAAATGTGGGGTTAATGTAATGTTTAAAAACAACAAAGCTGATCACAGAAACTGGAATGGCTTTTTATAGTATCTGCATTACATGTCACGAAGGGGAACTGCAACTTGTCTTTGTTGCTGAGGTCGTCTGCGAAAGAGAGCAAGTAAAGCTGATCTGTATTCTGGCAAACGGATAGTGTATAATATAGGATTTACAAGAGAGTTTGCATAAAGTAAAAAACGCAATGCAGACCATAAATGAAAACCCACTGAAAAGGACAGAGACTGCAATATTTTAAATTTACTGATATAAAGGACATAATCCATTATAACTACTGGCAGGTACAACAGAAGAGATACAACAGTCACAATCAACAATGTCATGGTCAGTTTTCTTTCTCTACTGGTTGCACCATGGTGTTGAGGCTGCGCTCCACAACGGACTTTAATAACAATGGCCGTGTAAGAAACACAAATGATCAAAAGGCAAATTGAAAAAAATATCAAAGATAAGTAATAACTGTAATATAATTTATCAAACTCTTCGAGAAGTATATAAGCTATTGTTAGCAACCCAGATGTTACCCAAACAGCGGCAATTATTAATCGGTATACCCATTTTTTAAGCATTCGATGCCTGAACGGGTAAACCGTTGCGTGCACCCGTTCTAAAGCAATAATGGCCATGTTTGTTAATGAACCAAAGAGGAAGAACCACATCATAACAACGTAAAATATCCAATCTTCAATTGAAAATGTCCACATCCATAAATTACACATTAGTCCAGGCCAATAGAAGAGATTAAACGGAGCATTTCCTGCTACAAACATATCTGTAACTGCTAGATTTATTACCAGGTACATGCTACGCTTGCGAAGATTGCGGTTTCTTATAAAAGTTATTATCGTGCAGAGGTTGAATGTTACTATAGCAACAGACTCGGCTAGGCCTACAGTCATCCAGGGTATGCACTCAGATAAGGACCACATCTCAAAGCTCTGTCCTTTTCGGATTGTTGTTAGAAGTAATTACTCGCCAGTCTATCTGTGGAAAGATCGAAGTGAATTGTTATTATTGTCAGGTTCTTTTACTGCCTGTAGTAAAGCATGCAATTAACTGCAGGGATGCAAAGCTCACACCAATGTGCAGATTTAATTTTTGAAAGCAAGTCCTGACATTTATCGGATTTCGATGTGTTGAAAACCAGTTTTCAATATGTTGCTTTCAATAATCAGGTCTGTTGTAGTATGTATGTATGTTTTCAATAATTTGCTGTAAGCCCTAAATACCGAAAGCTTATGCTTAAATTTCGGAGTCCTAAAGGAAGGAAATTTGGTCTTTAAAAATCTTAACGGAAATATTTACAACAATTAATTTAATCAAAAAGAGAGCTTTCTTTTATTTTTGCAGGTTACAAAATTTATTGATAATAGGAGACAGAAATCTTTGCCATTGTAACCCAAATAGAGCGGTTATTACACAGCTTAGAGAAGACAAGCACGATATTCTGTCTTTTCTTTTCTTTGCAATGTAACGTCGTTTAACTTCTCGTCTTCGGAGCCATTTTTTACGCAAGATCAGCGTTGATGCCATCAATGGGGCTATTTTTCGTCAAATGTTTTTATTAAATAGCCTCTTAACTCGAAGCAGAATCTGAATTAAAAATAACGATGCCGTTGTTTATCTTTTTCAAGCAAAAATGCGCTTGAGTTGTCATCCCCGATAAATTTATAACACTGAGAATATAATGCTAGCTTTATAACTTGACCTGAGAATTTAAACAAATTGCACCTCAAAACGTCTCGATACATTTAATCGCGCATAACGAAAAAAGTAACGCTTATCTTGGTATTTAAACGTTCAAATGGACTTAATTACTAAATAGTCTCGAAGGGAGAACATCATAACGTTGGGAAAGATCAACGGCAAAGCAACAACAAAAAGTAAAGCCTTGGAGCAGACTGGCTCATAGCTGTCGGAGCTTATCCCTGTTCGTGTGGCATGAAGCGGCTAGGAGTATTTCTACTCCTCCTGGACGGGATGCTAGTCTATCGCAGGTCACTCCCCCGCAATTTGTTAAGTTTCCCAAGCAATTCGCCGGTACCCATTTATACTCCTGGGTGGAGAGAGGCACTGTGAGAGTTAAGTGTCTTGCCCAAGAGCACAACACAACACAATGTCCCCGGCCACGGCTCGAACCCGGACCGCTCGATCCGGCGACGAGCGCACTAAATATGAGGCTACCGCACCTCCACGGTATCCAATAGATATTTTAGAACAATTCTGAATATTTCACACACTGAGTTCCTTTCTAACAGCGTCTTTCATTATTTAAATGGTCTTGTTGTGATCCCAGACAAATTTTGAATGTAGAGAACAAGTTTTATCTGTTAAGGACCTAAGCATCTTTCAATAATTGAACAATGATGAACAAGAAAATGTGTCGCATCCCGAAACTTGTTTAAAATGTGCACCAACACAACGTCTATTTTCACTTTCCCGCACACAAAGAACTAAGTAACACTTTCCATGGTAATGAAATGTTTGAATTGACATTACATTTATTTTCAAGCTTTCTCAAAGAGTGATTGTTATAGCATTGTAAAAACAAAGATCATAGAGCTCAGCAGTAAACATTTAAAGTTCTTTCCAAACTTGTACGAAAACAGTTACCAGAACAAATATTGCGAAGATAAGTGAAAAAAAAAAAGTTGAAACGTCTTCAACTTACCAAGTTGTAAACAAGATGCTCTCTCTGGTTAATCTTTTTGTTAAAAGATCTGTTAGTTTTTTTTTTTTTTTTTCTGTAAAGAGATAGACAGCTTTAACAGTTTAAGCACAAATATATCCTAAAAAAGTAATGCACCTCTATAAGAGATAGACTGATATAGATAGAAGTAAATACGCAGTTATTGATGAGCAAGTTTTTTTCTCGAAAGCTTAATTTTCCATTCAATACAAATTGCTTTTGTCGGGATGTCTCGCAATCCATTTATGAACAGCACAAGACAGGTAACGAACCTAAATAAAGCGATTTTTTTTTTTCTTGAAGGAAAACGTTCCTTTCTTCGCTATCCTTGCATGTAAGCGCTTATATATTTACAAGATTTCACTCCACAAAAATGTAGAAGTTGTATAAAGATTAAATCAAGTTTGCTATTTTTTTAAATCAAAAAGAAAGCTTACTTTAACTTTAACAGGTTACAAAATTTATTGACAATAGGAGATTGTCAGGAGTAGTTGAAAGAAATCTTTGCTATTGTAAACCAAATAAAGCGGTTATTACACAGCTCAGAGACGAGTACGGCACTCTATTCTGTCTTTCCTCTTCTCCGCAAACGTCGTTTAAATTCTCGCCTTCAGAGTCATCTTTTCGCCCGATCAGCTTGATGCCATCACTAGTGCTATTTTGTCTTTGAAATGTTTTATTGGATAGCCTCTTCAATCGAATCAGAATCTGAATTAAAAATACCGATGCTGTTGTTTATCTTTTTCAGGCTAAAATGCTCCTGTTGTGACCGAAGATAAATTTGTAACATTGGTGATATAATGCTGTTTAACTTGAACTAAGAATTTAAACCATTCACACCCCACAACGTGTAGATACGTCTAATCACGCACAAAGAACTAAGTAATGCTTTTCTTGGTATTAGAATGTTCAAATGGACTTAATTATGAAACATTCTGTAAGAGAGAACATCCGTAACATTGGGAAAACTCAACGGCAAAGCATAGTATCAAAAAGTGAACAGCTCCCAGTTGGCTTGATCGTTCATTTGGTAGAGCACTGCACCGGTATCACAGAGGTCACGGGTTCGAACCCCGTTCAAGGCTGAATCTGAATTTTTTCCAGGCTATGATTTCAGAACCGCTTAAGTTGTGTGTTAAACTGTGATGGTCAATCATGTCTTTTTCTGCACTTGTATCAAAAGAACAGTTGAAACAACTCTCAAACTTACCTTAGTCGAGGCTCTCCCCTTGAATTTCTCGTTGGAGAATAAATACACACTGTAAAGAAAATGGTATAATAAGATAACTGATATAAAATAGCACGCAAATACGCAAGAAGCGACCGTCCTAAATGGCGTAGAATCGGTAAAATAATGTTGATAATGTATCCATTAGATATATTGTATTTATTTATTTTCATGCTTTCTCAAAGAGTGATTGTTATAGCATTGTAAAAACAAAGATTATAAAGCTCAGCAGTTATCAATTAAAGTTCTTTCCAAACTTCTACGAAAACAAGTTACCAGAATGAATACTGGGAAGATAAGTGAAAATAAGTTGAAACAACTTCAACTTACCCAGTTGTAAACAAGATGCTCTCTCTGGTGAGTCTGTGTTAAAAGATCTGATAAATTTTTGCTGTAAAGAGAAAGACGAGTTTAATAGTTAGAGCGAAAATCTATCTTACAAAAGTAATGTACCTCTATAAAAAGATGGTCTGATATGGATAGAAGCAAATACTAGCGGCTAATGATGAGCAAGTGTTTTTGTGTTACCTTAAGTTTAATTTTCCATTTAATACAAATTGCTTTTTTCGGGATGTCTTGTCATCTATTTGTGAATAGCACAAGACGGGTAAAGAACCTAAATAAGTTAAGTTAGAAATAATTTAAAAATGGAAATATTTTCCTTTTCTCGAAGAAAAACATTCCTTTCTGCTGATCCGACATAAGTTTATAACATTGTTGAGAACACGTCACTATTGTTGCATGTAAGCGCCTCAATATTTTACAACAATTTTAGTGCAAGGGGGAGGTAAAACTCGTTGTATGGCGTTCAGATCTACTACATCACCATAACGTCTCTATATTCAATTAGCTGCACACAAAAAAGAAATTCACATTCCATGATATTAATCTGTTTTAACTGAGACTGGACATTATCATCCATTTGGCATAGACTTCAACCCACCTTGATAGGAAACTTTAGATCCTGGTAAATAGACTCAGTGTAAATGAAAACCAGTCAAACTTCAAAGAGAGATATAATATTGGCCTAATGGAAAAATGACAAATGTAATTGAAAACTAAGTGTTAAAATTCTATGACGCTAAATAACTATTGACTTAAATAATGTTGGTGAATTTCCATCTTGGACTGTCTAGAAAACGTGCATTGCGCCAAAAAGCAACGAGAAAATAATATGATGGCATCTAGATAAGTTAAATACCATTTTTATTTTGCTTCTTGATCTGAAAACAAAAGAATTTCTATAGAAACTCCATAAAAACGTTCAAAGAAAAAACATGCAATGAGCGAATGTAACAATCACAGACTGAAAACATTTCCCGCACAAAACGTTTCTCTGTTGGTGTTAAAACAGTACTTAAACTTAACGTTCTACAGATTTGTAATGAGAAACTTCTTGGCAAAGCATTTGTTGTGTTGCTTCGCGAATGATATCATTTCAAGGGTACCCAACGGATCGTTTCGGTAAATTATCTGTTCGGAAGGCCTTTAATCCCCTCTGATTTTCTGAAGGGAATTGTCGCCTCGAACTTTCGTGATATGAGAAATTCAATGGCTGTTGTTTTCGGATTGTTAAAAATGTCGTTTTGGGTACCGAAAAAAGGTCAGCTATCATATTCGGAAAGGTGATAAGACCTAAGGTTTTCGGGGAATGGACAAAAAAGCCGTAATAAATTCGAGAATACTCAAGTTCCCCTAGAATAACCGAACAGATAAAACTTTTTTGGCGCAACCTAAAATTAACCTAAAGAGCCTTAAAAGTACTCCAGATAGCCTAAAACAGCGTTAAAAACATTTGATAGAAAACGGTCGATGGGTGCCCCTGTCATTTGTTATGGTGATGACCATATGAAGTTCTCATTCATTTGTGTTAAAGAAAGCAACAGCCTTTTTCGGAAATTGCGCTAAGGTTCGGTCTAAATATTCGCTGTTAAGGTAGCACACGTCTCTTGTCAATAATTCTGCACCTCACCGAATTCCCTTTTTTACTGACATCTAAAATATCACGCCTGAAGTTAAGACTTATTAAGAATGGCTGACTGTTAGGATCGAGAAACGCCGGTCAACGTCCCATTTGACAAATCGCTCATATTTTGCCCAAAGATACCCTTAGGTGACCTAATTCTAAAAATCATATTTAAAGGTTCCAGCGAATTTTTATTTTTCAGAAATTCGCGAAAATTTGAAAGCGCGGTCAAAGTGCGGTTTTTCGTGTAATAAAATGACCGAAATAAGGTGCGAGGACGAAGCGCTGCTAAAGTCTTAAAATAAACTCAATTGACTTCAAACTTCACACAAATTTGGAACAACCACTCTAATTTATTCCTCGCTTTAAACTAATCTCAGATATGTTGATATAGTGGTTTTCCGAACCATTTTAAAAACAGCTATGAAGCGTGTGAAAAATAACGGCAAAATATAGGTCATGTTTAACAGCATAAAAATGCATCTGGTACCTCACTTTCCGATTATTTTACGTTACAGCCTTAAAATATCATTATTAAAGATATACCATGCCAAGTTTCATGCTCGAACTCGCAGTATTTCCCTTTGTGAAAAACGAAAATCTATGTCAATGTGTTGGGCGTAAATAACACAATAATTATGCACGAACCAGAGACAAATCAATTTCAATGGCGAAAGTAAAAGGCTATCATTAATTAGAATCCCGTCAATTCACTGCTATCAGTAGAAACATAATGTCCACTGCATAAAAACTGTTTTTAGACGTTTTCGAACCATTGCGCGTTAACTTTGTTTAATTTCGTGTCCGCCGTCATGTCTAGTTTGTCATCGCGTGTATTTCCTTAATGTCAACAACACGTGAATGGTTGTCATAACAAACGCAAGAGATTTCCTGGAACCTTAATGTTTTCGATTCACCAAAACGCTTTAAGTTCGTTAAGACACAATAATGTGTCAACTTGGTATGCTTTTTAGCATCAAGGACGTTAAAGGACTGTAAATTAATCGAGTTGAAATATCTTGAAGCAAATCCGGCAAAATCGCGCCCTTATTCTAATTTGGTAAACAGCCGATCTCCGCTCAAGTTCCAGAAGTCGAGAGGTTAATCCGGCAATGTATTACCGGTACAACGACAAAATCAAACCGAGGTCATAAAAAGTGTAAGTTTAAAAGTGTAGTGGCAAGTTCCAAATAAATTTCGCCTATATAAATTGGAAACAAGATGTGAAACGGTCTGACCCGAAACAAATAAACAAAATATTAATACGACTAATTTAACCCGAAAATGGTACAGAAAACATACCTAAAAGCCGTCGATTCCCCTCGATACCACTCCGCATTGCCTTAAAGAGCCCAAGCTTTCTGCTGTAAGAATCAGGGGCCACATGAATCTGTATTTATTATATCGGCAACCATGCTGCGTGGCTGATATTCGAGACTCAGTAAAAGTTGTCACACAACCGTACGAGCAGCCCAGTCATGCTTTCACTGCTCTTGCGCAAATGTTCAACATTTCGCAATTTACATAAACCGACTACAAGTTTAAAGTAGTGACAGTAGATTGAAATGCGCTTTGTAAAGCTGTCCTATCGAGGAACAATTATTTCTTGTTTTTGAATGGCTCTTAGTTGTAGCTACAGTCGGGGAGGGGGGGGGGGGGGAGAGGGTATTCCCGGAAATTTCGGATATCTGTATGCCGTGGAAGATTAAGTGGTCTCCAGCTCTTAACGCCAACACTGAAACACTAGATACTTCTCGAAGTATCACAGGGGTCACTAAGCTAAATAATTTTGAGTGTAGCACCGCTGAGTCAATTAACCGTTGGCGCGCATATTGCATTGACCGTAGACAAGTGGAAAAACAGTTAAACCGGAAAAGCCTGTTGCACATTGTAATTTAGCGTTGTCCAACACGTAGTCGGTCTGGTTGTAATGTTAATCGTATTTGAGAGAATCTCAAGTTTTCTTTCGACACATACTGGGGTGGCATACTACTAGATGGGCGTGGCCGGGAGCCACGAGTCAAGTCAGTCAACTCGCCGTGCTTAATCGAGAGGAGTGACTGCGACCTTAACATCAGTGCCATTATCAACGGGTGTGACCGAGGAAGCGTCTGCTGAGGTTTCCATAGATAGTAACCATGCACGGTAGGGGTGTACTGATGTCTTCAAGGCCGCTGCATTCGTGTCTTTTATAGGCTGTCTACTTTAGAGAGGCGCTTGTCGCTGGAGAAATGTACTCAGTCCCTGGAAAGCTATTCCCTTATGGACTTAGCCAAAATGTGCTACAAACCTTGCTTGGAGCAGGCGTTGGCGCTTAACTCAAAGCCACAATAGGTCACCAGGAAGCCCTCGTTGTTTTAAAAAAGGTTTGGGCTCTCAGGACAGTCAGTGACAAGCAGCAATCGTATCTTATGGCAAAATTGCGCGTTGGTCAAACGACAGGCCGAAAGGTTGACGCCGAACTGGTGGCGCGGGAATGCGCAGTGCCAGGGATCCTTATAATTTTCGTCTTTTTCAGGTGCTATTTTTTCTCTCATCTAAGTGCCGCAATGCGCCAAAGTGATCCTGATGAGATGCATGTTCAGGCATCTGAAGAGGAGAGAAATTTTAGTCAGGTAAAGGAAGTTATAGAAATACTCCAGCTCCAGCATCCTTTGGTACACGACCAGCAAGACTTCTATGCCTTGGGGATGGAGGGTGACCTAAAGAACCTAAAACTGTGTATGCTACCGTGCGGGTGCGAAGACACGGGACTAGATATACCTCTCCCACTCGTGCGCGGAAAAGCTCCAAACTCGGCGCTTCTGAAGTATTTTACTAACAACTGCACTTGGCGGAAGTATTCTTAGGAACTGCCAGTGTTTGGCAAAACACCGGCACCTCTAGCGGGAGGGGGGGGGGGGGAGGATCGCTAAATTTTTGTAGAGAAGGGGAGGGAGTAGAGGAGGAAGACACTTAAGAGGAAAAACTAACGGCCGAATCGTCTCAACCTCGTTCCCAGGGTCTCTCATCTCACCACCCCCCTGGAGCGAGCTCAGCATCAGTTCATTAGAATAACACAGAGGCCTATCAGGGTAAAGCGTAGGGACAATCTGCAGTCCTTCCACTAGTGGCTCACTATCACTCTTCTCGGTTAAGCATGGCAAATTGACTGACTTGACTCGTGGCTCCCGGCCACGCCCATCTAGTAGTATGTCACCCCAGTATGTGTCGAAAGAAAACTTGAGATTCTCTCAAATACGATTAACATTACAACCAGACCGACTGCGTGTTGGACAACGCTAAATTACAATGTGCAACAGGCTTTTCCGGTTTAACTGTTTTTCCACCTGTCTACGGTCAATGCAATATGCGCGCCAACGGTTAATTGACTCAGCGGTGCTACACTCAAAATTATTTAGCTTAGTGACCCCTGTGATACTTCGAGAAGTATCTAGTGTTTCAGTGTTGGCGTTAAGAGCTGGAGACCACTTAATCTTCCACGGCATACAGATATCCGAAATTTCCGGGAATACCCTCTCCCCCTCCCCCCCCCTCCCCGACTGTAGCTACAACTAAGAGCCATTCAAAAACAAGAAATAATTGTTCCTCGATAGGACAGCTTTAAAAGACGCATTTCAATCTACTGTCACTACTTTAAACTTGTAGTCGGTTTATGTAAATTGCGAAATGTTGAACATTTGTGCAAGAGCAGTGAAAGCATGACTGGGCTGCTCGTACGGTTGTGTGACAACTTTTACTGAGTCTCGAATATCAGCCACGCAGCATGGTTGCCGATATAATAAATACAGATTCATGAGGCCCCTGATTCTTACAGCAGAAAGCTTGGGCTCTTTAAGGCAATGCGGAGTGGTATCGAGGGGAATCGACGGCTTTTAGGTATGTTTTCTGTACCATTTTCGGGTTAAATTAGTCGTATTAATATTTTGTTTATTTGTTTCGGGTCAGACAGTTTCACATCTTGTTTCCAATTTATATAGGCGAAATTTATTTGGAACTTGCCACTACACTTTTAAACTTACACTTTTTATGACCTCGGTTTGATTTTGTTGTTGTACCGGTAATACATTGCCGGATTAACCTCTCGACTTCTGGAACTTGAGCGGAGATCGGCTGTTTACCAAATTAGAATAAGGGCGCGATTTTGCCGGATTTGCTTCAAGATATTTCAACTCGATTAATTTACAGTCCTTTAACGTCCTTGATGCTAAAAAGCATACCAAGTTGACACATTATTGTGTCTTAACGAACTTAAAGCGTTTTGGTGAATCGAAAACATTAAGGTTCCAGGAAATCTCTTGCGTTTGTTATGACAACCATTCACGTGTTGTTGACATTAAGGAAATACACGCGATGACAAACTAGACATGACGGCGGACACGAAATTAAACAAAGTTAACGCGCAATGGTTCGAAAACGTCTAAAAACAGTTTTTATGCAGTGGACATTATGTTTCTACTGATAGCAGTGAATTGACGGGATTCTAATTAATGATAGCCTTTTACTTTCGCCATTGAAATTGATTTGTCTCTGGTTCGTGCATAATTATTGTGTTATTTACGCCCAACACATTGACATAGATTTTCGTTTTTCACAAAGGGAAATACTGCGAGTTCGAGCATGAAACTTGGCATGGTATATCTTTAATAATGATATTTTAAGGCTGTAACGTAAAATAATCGGAAAGTGAGGTACCAGATGCATTTTTATGCTGTTAAACATGACCTATATTTTGCCGTTATTTTTCACACGCTTCATAGCTGTTTTTAAAATGGTTCGGAAAACCACTATATCAACATATCTGAGATTAGTTTAAAGCGAGGAATAAATTAGAGTGGTTGTTCCAAATTTGTGTGAAGTTTGAAGTCAATTGAGTTTATTTTAAGACTTTAGCAGCGCTTCGTCCTCGCACCTTATTTCGGTCATTTTATTACACGAAAAACCGCACTTTGACCGCGCTTTCAAATTTTCGCGAATTTCTGAAAAATAAAAATTCGCTGGAACCTTTAAATATGATTTTTAGAATTAGGTCACCTAAGGGTATCTTTGGGCAAAATATGAGCGATTTGTCAAATGGGACGTTGACCGGCGTTTCTCGATCCTAACAGTCAGCCATTCTTAAGCTACGCCCACCAACATTCGTCGCTGCTTGATCTTCTTGATGCTTTTCGTCTTCAAAAAATCGTTCGTTTCGGCTCTTAAAACAATATTAGCCAAGAATGAAGCATACTTTTACTCTTTGAATACTCCTCCTCATTAAATTAAATTCTTCTTTATTGTTAACATTATTTTCTTTATTTCTGACTGAACTGTAAGAACGTTTGCTGACGGACCGCCGGGAAGCTTTGGCCAAATGTAGACCAGTTTACTTTGCTCGTACAAAACTGATTCCGGGGCGTAACTATTCTGCCGATGGATTATTTTATCCAAAAAAAAGCAAAATATTCAAAATTTCTCTTCATTTAAGACTTCCTTTCAGCTGCCTTAGAAATTTAAAGTTATTCAGGGATATCAAAGGCTCTAATTTCACCTTGGCGAATTACTAACTCTCTGTTCAGTGTCGACTATTATATTGTGGGGGCCCTGAATAAAAGCTTTTTACTGTTATCCGGGAACTGTCTACCTTTCGGAAAATCTTGAGTCTACTGCCTCGAAGACTGTCTTTTGGACCCAAAATAAAACTGTGGTCTAGTTAAAACTAAATTTGCTTTAAAATATAGAAGTGACATGTATTCACCGAGAATTGTTTACAATATTTTCTTGGCTGACTTTGCACTTAAATATAATGATTTTGAAAAGCTCTCATTATAGTATTGGGCATTTCTATTTTTTCTTGATGTTTTTTTCGCCACTAAACAGGATATACCTACAATAACAATTATCAGTAAAAATTCAGTGTGTGTCTTTAACCTACCTTGCCAATAGGAAACTTCAGTTCCTGGTGAGTGGGTCTTACAAGCAGCTCAACAATGGAAAACAGTCACCCTGCAAAGACATCATTTGGTTGAGCATAAAAAATTGACGATTTTGCCTCCACTTATGTGATATTGAATAGTGGAAAGTTAAATAATTGTTGACTAAAACTTGACGCATCTTAAGTTTAAGCAGGTGAGGACAATGCAACTCTGCTCTAAAATACTGCTACCCAATTGCATAACCTCAAGAAGTAACCCGGCTATTACGAGTTCAGTTCAGTATTTTTCTTGATCTAACCTGAGAATATTGAAATGTAGAAACTTTCCGTTCTTTTAAATAATTCGAATGAATAATTTGTTTTAGATTTCGCGCTATGTCCAAAAACCGAAACGTTCAAAACTCTTGCAACAGTTGAGAGATTAAAGGTTAAAGGGAATTAATTTTGTCTTAGGTCTCTGAGCTAAGCGCTGGGCTTAATGTTTCATTTTGAATTGATGCGTGTTCGTGACTGTACTTTATGGTTCAACATTAGAGCTCGACAACGAATCTTGTATAATATGTGTCAAGAAAAAAAAAAAATACAGGCAGGTCTTTTTACGTAACTAACTGTGGATCATTGAATGTAGCTTACTTTATTTCCAATAATACTCGACTCGTTAAATTTTCTCATTTCGGCAGCCTCAGACTATATGACGCTTGATTTTAACATCGAACTTTACCCAGGTTTTATCTCCGCTTAATCTTCCTGAATGTTTGTCTTTATTTAAAAGGCCCGTTCAACTGAAAGTTACAGACCTCAATAATTTTCTAAATGCTGCAACCCGGAATTTACACAACAGTTTAAGCCCACCTTTGTCGTCGTTTCTTTGGCCTATAATTGTTCTCATCATTTACGGGATCATAGCTATAAGTTTCTTGTTTTCGGCGGTAAAGGAAAATGTTGCGAAAGATTCCTGTATAATATTTAGGGCTACAGCCTAGGCGAATTTGATGTAAACCTGTATTTAAAACTTTAAAGTTTTGAATTTCTAATTATTGGAACGCCCGCAATACCATGCTCAATTTTGTAGCAGCTTTGAAGAGTTCAATTAATCGAGAGGTTCAGCTGTTTCTCTATTTTTGTAAAGAACTGCATAAAATATTTGCCCTTACCAACAGAGCACAGAAGACTTGCCATTCGAATTCTGTTGTGTTTTCAGATATTGGACAGTTAAGCGAGACGTAAACTTAAAGCTTTCTCCAAAACAGTAAAGTAACTGTAACGCAGAAGAGACGCGTCCCACTAACTGTAATGTTTTTAACATGGGCCGCTTTTAATTCATAATACTTTATTTTCAGTGGTATATTGCCACTGTACATGTCTGCTTTAACAGTATTCAAAGAAAAAAGAAATAGTGGAAACGAATTAACTCAAAAGTGATTGCAAAACTTTCTCTCGGTTTCTACTTTGAATTTAATACGATATTCTTAACAGCAACCATGGGCCAAATTGTTTGACTATTACAGTGTAATAAAAAGAACCAGCAAAAAAGTTTAGAAAGTCATTAAGCCTACCTTGTAAAGAAGAAACTTCTTAGTGATTGGTCTCAGAGCTAAAGAGGAACATTCAATGCAAACTATAAGATGAAACTCATTTTACGTAATTAACTAGGAGAATTAAATGTAAACAATATGTCAAAATGCTCTGGCCTTAAATAGTAATTAGTTAGATATTTTTCCGTTTCGCTTTTCAGTTGTCTGAGACAAAAAGACAAACATCACGCTTCAAATTGAATTTTCCGCATGAGAACTTTACACTGCCAATGCAGTTCTTGTCTTAAATGATTCCTTTATAGACATGTTGTATTTTTATCGTTTTTTAATATTGTATTTTTAACGCATATTTTTTAAGATATTAATAGTATGATAATTTTGTATTTTTTAATATATAGTTTTTAAATCTTTCTTTTTAACATGTATGTCAAACACTTTTATCATGAGCCCCTGGCTCGGGAGACTTGGGCAACCACTCCCCGTGTTCTTGACGTAAAATAAATTACCTTACCTTACCTTACCTTACCTTACTACATATCCAAGAGGCGATATCTGTGGTAAAAAAAAGTATCTGACTCTCTAAACTGCGTTGCTGATAAAAACAAAAAAACAAACAGCATTATCGGGAAGTTGATTGAACGTCCAAGACGGGAGAACAGTAAGATTGCATTAATTCTGAACTTAATATCTTCGTGTAAACAATATGTCGATATGCTATGCTGTTGAATAACAATTGACTGAACTGTCTGAACTCAAGAAACAAACGTCACACTACTGACGTAACTAAAACATGCTGGCAGGGCATGAAATATAAAAACAATAAAGTTCAGTCCTGTAACATTTGTCCATGTTTTACCAGACCTATTCTACTTAATTTTTTTATAATTTTGTGGTTATATATATATATTGTATTTGACGTTCTAAGAATTTGTTTATTTGTTCAGTATCAATGACTTCCGCCCAGATCCTCTCAATAGTCAACGCGGACAGACAACGTCTCCAAAGTGGAAGACGCCAATTTAGTTTCGACTTCCTTTCAGCTGTTTCTAAAGAAGTTAATACTTTAAAATTCTCATTTCGACTGATGTGCGAAGAACGATGTTAGATTTGTACAAATATTTTGATGCACAGAAAATTTGCACCAAAAATTCACCGTCCTTGTATATTTATGTTTTCACGATTTTCCAAGCAATTATGCGGCTTTTCGAGTGCACCTTTAACTCGATATATGCACCGTTAAAAGCCTGAACCAATTCTTTTATAGCAAAGCGACAACAACTTGGGAGCTAAATCATGTTACATTTGTTAAGAGGATAAGATTATTAGTAAGTAAATAAGGTTAAGCTCAATTTCTCCTCTGTTCACGCTCGAGAAAAACGTTTGCGAAAAAAATCAGCTTTGCTTTTATTGACGGTGCCTATTTTTGTTAGTGCGCTCCCGTTTTGCGCATCACGGAAGGCATTGTTTACACGCCACGCACGCGCTAGGGTTGAATCAACCTACTGTAACCAAATCAAGTTAATGAGGATGCGCTAAAACCAGGAATACCAGAATAGCGGCATATTGCTAACCACAAACTTTTAACGGCTTCCATCTGAAAAACTAGCTGTTTTCCGTAGAAAACTATACTGAAATCCAACCGCAAACATGTACTTGCAGAGGAGGTAATGCGCCCGCGGGTAAAACAAGTTAACAACATGTTAGACTTACTGGGGAAGTGACAGGAAAATAATATAACGGGTACCGAAAAAGCTTTCCATAAAGATGAATACAACTCATTTAACTTTTAAAAACTCATGGTTAATTACTCCAACATTTTATGTCACGAAATGGTTGGTAACAGTACTAGACAAGTGATTAGTTTTTGGCTATGACGAAAAGCTATTTAGACTGTATTTTGGCTAAACCAGGGACAGCTGTCAGGGACGCTAAGAGCGCTGTTCCGACGATAATTTTACTATTAACCTACCAAACGTTGTTTTTATGTACCATTTATCATGTAGTTTGAAGGTTTGCTTTTCTGTATACATGTAAATTCTAAGGAAATCTGAGAGGAATATCTTTTCCTTTTTTTTCAAAAAAACGCTGACGTCAGTTTTTTTCGCGATTCAAGGCTAATTATCGCGGAAAAATGCGTGGCTACCTTCAGTTTTCTTTGTTGATTCCAATAGCCCTTGCCGTAAAATCTACTTTTTCCGCATGGTCCTAATCTAGACTACGAGGGAAAAATGGCCTCGCGAACTCTCGCCCCCAGGATTTCACGTGATTATTTTGTCCTCGCGTGTTATTTACGGTCTCTGGCGAAAAGACCTTTGTATTTAGTTGGCACCCGTCCCCTGGAATTACTCAACAAAATGGCAGTGGTCCGGAACGCTTTCCGCTCTACCAAAAATTCCGGTTTGATATTCCGGAATTTTCAGTTGAATAGAACAGAATTTTCCAGAATTTCCGGAAAAGAGGACAACTTTCCAAAGTTAACCTAAATTTCGAAAATTTCTTACTCAGAACTGGTCACTGTCTTATTTGATTTTCCTTCTGGAATTGCCAGATTTTTCCGGTTAAGGGGCCTGCTGGCTTTCCAGCACTTTTCCAAAAGCTATACTTTCATCTCCCGTCCTCAGCCAAGGGCGGGAGATGACTGACATTTCAGGCTATTCGACAGGTGAAGACTACAGTGGAACTCCGCCTCACAATCACCTCGTTAATATGGTCACCTCGTGATTACGGCCAGTCTTTTTTTATCCTAGCGAAACGCCCTTACATTTTCTTAGAAGAAAACCCTGTCAGTCCAGCCACCCCGTTAACACGGGCAACAGCCACATTCTGAAATCTCAACCTGTATAATCCCGTACAATTTTACTCCGTTAATAAGGCAACTCGAACCAGTTACGTTTATCTTTCCATTGTAATATGGCATAACGGAACATGCGCCCTCTATAGCGAAGCTCATTAACCTGTCCCTCTCATCAGGATCGTTTCGGTGTAGTTGGAAAAGAGCCAGCGTGACTGCCCTTTATACCATACTTGTAATGTGGATGATGTCAACAACTAAAGGGCATTTCAGTAATTCCGGTGCCGTACAAAAATCATTGAACGCCACGTGCATGATCATTTATTGGAATATCTCGATGTTCGTGGCCTTATTTATAAGAACCTGCCTGGATTCAGAAAGCAGTACAGTACAGAAATGGCGCTTGCATATATAGCTGAGAGTTTGCTATTTAATCTAGATAGAAACCGTGTCAATGGTATGGTTCTTGTAGATTACAAAAAGGCTTTTGATATGGTTGATCATGTGATTCTGCTTAAAATGCTTCATTGAAGCCTATAAACTACAATCATCGCAAAAGTCTCGGGACAAAGTTGCACTTTTGGACACACGCCAGACGCGAATACAACTTCACCTGCCTAACCTCGCCCCTCATCCCCCATACAATGTTGAAAACTACTACCTGCAATTTCTTCGGATTTTCAACATTGTATTGTGTGGGGAGGGGGAAGAGCAACGCATTTTTAAAAGGAAAGCAGCCCTTTTTTCAAACTTCAGTAGTAAAACACAGATAATTCATTAAATTACATAAGTGTCCCAAAGACTTTTGCCCACGATTGTAGATAGGAGCTGGTTCATGACCAGTCATACTTAACCGAACGTACTCAATTGGTTTCATTTAAAGGACAGATATCGACTTTTAGGACTGATTACAGCGGGTGTGCCCCAGGGTTAAGTTCCATACTGGGTCCCCCAGTTCTTGTGATGTTTATCAGTGATCTACCCCTAGATATCCATACGCACATCGACATCTTTGCCGACTACACTACCCTACTAGCGTCTTCTGGTTATGCTAAAGAACACTCTCGGTCGAGAGGTCGCCATCGTCGATGAATGGTGAACAATCTATCTGTTTTAAAATTGCTCCGAGATGAAGACAATACTAATCGATGGACCACGCCTATGGAGAAGTTTAAATAAAGAAGATCGCAATCTTGAGATTCAGCTTAAAGGCAGTGAATTAGAAAGGGTTGAAAACATTGAGCTGATGGGCCTTTTACCTGACCAACAACTCAGTTGCGATGTCTATATTGATTCTTTATGTAAGACGATATCAAAGCGTATAGGCATACTTGACAGAATTATAAGGCTTATTTACCAACAGCAAAACGCGTACTTTATCAAATTGCTTTAATTAAGCCACTGATAAACTCCTGGTCTGCGGCCATCGTAGTTCAGCTTGATTAAAAATATAGCACAAATAGCGGTGATAAATATTATATTGCGGCGTAACATGGACAAGCTGCTGCAGCCAAGACAATTTAAATACAAAAGCGCTGTGCTCGTATTATTCTTGATGCCCAGCAACGCCATAGCATTATAGATCTATTTAACACTTGACGATGGGTGCCATATTATACGGAATCCGATATAAAGGTGCCTAATTGCATACAAAAGAATCATGGGTACCACTGAGCCCTGAGTACATTAATGAACTGTTAATACTTTTAAGAATTTGTTATATAAACAAACATTTTAGATTAAGTCAGCTTAAGGACAGGGTTTTTTTTCCGTTTTTTTGTCTACTTTTAATTGCTACTGTTGGACATCTATAACTATGGACTTCACATACTTGAGCCGAGTATTACGTCCACTGAACATAAAGGGCTAACCCACCATTCACAACCGATCTCATGTGGTTTTGATAGCTCAGTTGGGAGAGCATTGCATCGGTAACGCAAATATCGTAGGTTCGAATCCCGTTCAAAGCCTGAAAATTTTTTCAGGTCTTTTTTCCAGTAGTGTTATGACTGCATTCACATCTATCATCATGTCTACATTTAATTGCTACTCTTGGACATCTATTACTACTTTAGACAATTATTTTTAGACTGAGTACAGTACTGTCAATGTCGAGTAATTACCTCTTAACTTAGTTTTTAAATCATGTTCTTATATTGGTTTAATTTTAGATGTTTAATTTAGGTTTTAAAATATTTATAATAAATCTTTTATAATTCTTATCAAGGGCCACAGGTTTATTAGTTGTATTAACTATCTAGTGTAAACCCACGTGTAAACTCACGTGTCTACGTATGCCAACCATAGCCGCACAGAGGGTGGGTCCTCAACTTAAATTTTGTCAATACTGTCTAGGGAGGTGAATGTTGCGCTGCTTATTTTGAAAGTGAAGCAAGTGTGTTTGTCAGCGATACTGCCTGACTAATGCTTCGTCGCTATGATCTGAACTTCTATGAGTATGAGATACTAACTGAGAGGGAACTTTGTTTATTTTTCACTGCTTTGTTAAAAACCTTCAACAACCTGCTTCGGATTAGTTTAATCGGTTTTTCACAGCAAAAGAATTAAGTAACCGTCAAGTTATCGACGGGATGCATTCAGCTAAATGAGAAGCTAGTTTCTTGGCCGAAAATTGGACTAACCGCTAGAACAGTTTTAAAACAAAAGCCGTTGGATTTTGCAAACGCGCGACCGATGTCGCTGTTATCAAGTTCTTCATAAAATTTCTCTCAGCAACTGGATGAATTCAATCAAATTCAAAGTTAGTCTCTTTGCCAAACACCGGACGTATCAAACTCTACACGAAGGCATCAATGTCTCCGTTGTGATTTTGCCGATCGAAAAATATAAGCTGCTTAATCAAGGTATCCAGCACTCAGTCGTTGTTGATGTTAAGTTCTTTGTAATTTTTTTTTCGCCGCAAGAGAATGGAATGACCGTCAAACTGTCGATGGGAGTAACTCAAAACTACCTTTGTAGGCGAACAAACGACGTATTTAACTCTAACCGAATGAGTAAATACCTACGTTGTGATTTTGCGGAATGAAAAATGAAATTAAATTCACCGCGCGGTTCATTTATTGTTGTGGTCGTCATTTCCAAGTTCTTTGCCAATTATTTTCACCACCACAAATTCCAGAGACCGTCCAACTATCGATGGGAAAATTCAGCCAAATGCAAAACTAACCTTTAGGCCGAACTTTGATGCAGTGCACTCCAATATCGAATGTGTCAATGCCTTCGCTGTGAGGTCGGCCAAAGTTACAAATTTCACTCCCTATTGGTCTCAGTAGGTGAGCTAAGTGGAGACAAACTTTAACTGTCCTGCCCCTCTCTCCAATCATTTTTCTGGAACTGCCGAAAGCTAGCAGAAACGTGACCAGCCGCAACAGGGTACATTCTCGAGGGAAGAAGAGAGAGGACCCTGGGAACGAGGTTGCAAGCGGTGGGATTTACTTAGCTTTTGTCTAATGTAAACATTTTGTATTGTTCCAATAAATTTACATGGCCGCTGGCCACGTGAGTGAAAACGCTCTAAAGGTATGGCATAAATGCCCAGCCATTGGTAAACTAGCAAAGGTAATTTTTATGGCATGATAGGTTACCATAAAACATGATAACCTGTTTCTAAAAATACACTAAATTTTAGCTTTTTAAAGGGCTTATTACTCAAAAAGAGCTCGGTGACCCCCATCTTTATAATGGAATTGTGATAAGAATATTAGATGCAACTTTTTGCAAAATTTAAAGAAATTCTGTCTAATGGGTTCAGAGCCACTTTAAATTTTCGAAAAGTTAAGGTAGCTCTGAATCTTCTCGATGGAATTTCATGAACTTTAGCGAGAAAATGCAAGACTAGAGACTAGCACCAAAAGTAACTCTCAAATACTTTATTTCTGTACATTGTAAAAAAAAGTGTATTTACATTGAAAACAAATTGCTGGTAAAAAATAACGCAACTTACATTTCCACTGGAAAAAAAAAAGTTCTCTTCTACCAATTGATAATATTTAGTATCAACACACACAGCGTTAACTAAAAACAATGACATAGCTTGACTCTCGAGAAATCAAAACAATAGTCTAAGTAGAGAGGGAACTTGGGAGAACACCTTTGCTTTGTCGAGAATCATTCTATTTCAACTAGGATACAATGTTAAAATCAGCAATCATCAATAATTGTATTAAAAATATACTACCCATTTTCGTAACAGCTATGCAACTTAAAAACTCGTTCAATTCTTGATTTAATCACAGGCCTATCTGATTTTCATTTCTTTATAATTGTGACACTAAGACCTCTACTAAATGTACGCTCAAAACAATACCAACACACTTCTTTACCATGACAACTGGAAAAGTTGCCGAAATGATTCTTTATCTACATTTCATTTAGAGTGCAGTCTTTCAACGAGAATAAGTGAAAATTCTCAAGTAGCTTTTACGATGAAAAACTACATTCTCCTGACCAAGCATTGGGAATGTATGAAGATAAGGAAAGGAGAAATCATCAAGTGAAACTGAACCCAAGTCTTTTAAATACTGTCTAGATAAAAGAGTGGAAGGAAAACAAATCAAGAGTCTCTAGCAGCTCTTTTGGAAACACAAAACCTCACACCCATTTCTAAATTAGGGCAAAATTATTCTTTCCAAATTTAGCTAACTAGCTGTACTGAACTAGCTGTACTGAACTACCCACCGATGCGACTGTTTCTCTTTTGTTTTGTTTTGTTTTGTTTTTTTTGCAATGATGCAACTGTGAAATAATTGCTATGTTATTAGACCCCACTGTGAGGCTTATAAATCTTGGAGTTTAACCTAAAACGAATGAGTTAATTATCATATATATTGATATTATATATTTTTGTGTGCCTTTCAAGTATATTATACAGTAATAAATGATTAAAACACTGCAACAAAACCCTACACAATTACAAGATATTTTTTTAGTACACGATTGCTCCCATACAAAATGTTAACTTTGTAGCCCAATTATTTCAACTCTCTCATTCAAACAATGACAAAATGGTCTCCTTGCCTTGCAAGTTTTGTAGGTCTATAATGCCAATGGGTTGTTATTCAAAACAGGACCCAAACAATTAAAAACCTAAACCTCTCAACATGCCCTTTAGATGAAAAAAACTATCTTTGCAAATACAGGGGCGAATTACCTTCAACTCCTCTTCCAACGATGTTAAGCATTGAAATTATTTTAAGGCCATTTACTCCAGTGAGAAAAACTGATACAAGCATAGAGTAAGACTAGACTTCTCTCCTAAAGGAACACAAAGAGATAATAATAATAAATAAATATTTATATAGCGCCTATCCATGCCTGCTCTAGGCGCTGTACAATTCGCCAAAATGATCTGTACTAATCTTAATAATTAAAAATGTGCATTTAAGAAAGTAATAGAAAGTAAAAATCGCTAAGAATAATAAGTTTTCTTAAAAAGATGAGTTTTGAATTTAGATTTAAAAGAACTTAGATTGTCACATGAGCGGATAGAAACAGGTAGACTGTTCCAGAGTTCAGGAGCGGAAACAGCAAAAGCTCGAGAACCATATGTCTTCAGGTGAAAATTTGTGGGGTTAAGAAGTAATAAGTGTGATGATCGGAGGATTCTGGAAGGTTGGTAGTACGCTACTAGATCTTGAATGTAGACAGGAGATTGTTGATGAAGAGCCTTAAAGGTAAGTAACATAATCTTGAATTTAATGCGTTCAGAAATAGGAAGTCAGTGTAATTCTTTCAGTATTGGAGTGATGTGGTCGTACTTTCGGGAACAGGTGATAAGTCGGGCAGCGGCGTTCTGAACAGACTGGAGCTTTTTTAAAGCACACTTCGGTACATTGTACAAAAGAGAGTTGCAGTGGTCGAGTTTGGAAGACACAAAAGCATGGACCAGGATCTCGGTGGTTTTCGTAGATGCTACTTTTTTTCCCAGCTGCAAAGGCTATGCGGGTAAAACCACCTCAAAAGTGAGAAAACAAACACTGAGAAAAGATTTTCATTACGACCGAAAGAAATACATTTGTAACTTGACTTGTCTTATACATACATTTGCAGTACAACAAGATGCAATCACAGGAAATTTCTGTTTAAAAGAATCTAAGTCCCAAACTAAGGGCAAGACAGGCCAGGGAACTTCTGGATTGTACTTGTGCCACTTCCTTCCATTCACATTGTTACACACATCCACTTACATGTACTTTCTATACTCAAAAAGGAGTCTGAATTGAATTTCTACAAGTTTTGTTAACACTGACTTTAAGTTCCAAAGATCATTGTGCCGAAATTAAACTCAACTATATTGGAAATAACGTACAATAAGAATAAAAGTGACTCAGGACCATTGTCCCTAACTGAACAAAAAACAAACAAACAAACAAACCAAAATTCATGTTTAAGGCAATGTGTGTGTGTGTGTGTACTGAACAATGTTAAGTTTCCTGCACTGCAAGCCCCTCATACATGATTTGTATAACTGATATCAATTACCATGGGTCCTATATGGCCTCCTTTATCTCCCTCATAAGTAGGCTCAATAACAAAGAGCCGGAAAAATGTTCCAGCACTCCTATGACATGGGACACTACCTGGCTGATATGTCATCATGTTTTAATACGTACACGTATGCCTGTATACAAACTTTACAAGGCAGTATTTATTTCTTGACATCTTGACACATTTTGATCAAATTTCATGAACTGTAATCCTCTTCCGTCTTTGTGATCCTGTACTTCTCCCGTCAAAATACTGGTTCTCTTTTGTTCTGTAGAATTTTTAGATCCAATTGATAAAATTATGTACATTTGGTGACATTCGGCAATAAGATCTTATGCAAGTTACAACAAAAAAACTTCATATGCATGTACTGTAATCAGCCAGGACACTGTCCTTGTTAGAAAATGAATACCACACACAGACATGGACAACATAGAACCTTAATCAAAGGCAATTGTACATTACAGATCTCATCTGGCATTTTTACATTACTTATTTTGGTCTGACCATTATTCATTCTTAAGTTTTCAATTTTTGTTTTTACACAATATTTTATGTAAGAAAAGAGCCATCTAGAATAACAGAAGGTGACAGAAGTTCTAACAGAAATTAATCTGTTTTAAGTGAGAGTGGACATTATCATCTATTTTGGCATAGACTTCAACCCACCTTGATAGGAAACTTTAGATCCTGGTAAGTAGTCTCAGTGTAAATGAAAACCAGTCAAACTTCAAAAAGAGATATAATATTGGCCCACCGGAAAAATGACAAATGTAATTGAAAACTAAGTGTTAAAATTCTATGACGCTAAATAACTATTGACTTAAATAATGTTCGTGAGTTTCCATCTTGGACTGTCTAGAAAACGTGCATTCCACCAAAAAGTAACGAGAAAATAATATGATGGCATCTAGATAAGTTTAATACCATTTTTATTTTGCTTCTTGATCTGAAAACAAAAGAGTTTCTGTCTTTTCTGCAGAGTATTATTTGTTGTCAACTAGCTAGAAACTCCATAAAAACGTTCAAAGAAAAATCATTCAAAGAGCGAATGTAACAATCAGAGACTGAAAACATTTCCCGCACAACACCTTTTTCTGTTGGTGTTAAAACAGTACTTAAACTTAACGTTCTACAGATTTGCAATGAGAAACTTCTTGGCAAAGCATTTGTTGTGTTGCTTCGCGAATGATTTCACTTGTTACGGTGATGACCATCTCATGTCCTTATTCATTTGTGTTAAAGAAGGCAACAGCCTTTTTCGGAAATTGCGCTAAGGTTCGGTCTAAATATTCGCTGTTAAGGTAGCACACGTCTCTTCTCAATAATTCTCAACCTCACCGAATATCCTTTTTTACTGACATCTAAAATATCACGCCAGAAGTTAAGACTTCTTAAGCTACGCCGACGAACATTCGTCACTGCTTGATCTTCTTGATGCTTTTCGTCTTTAAAAAATCGTTCGTTTTGGTTTTTAAAACAATATTAGCCTAGAATGAAGCATACGTTTACTCTTTGAATACTCGTCCTCACCAAATTAAATTCTTCTTAATTGTTAAATTATTTTCTTTATTTGTGACTGAACTGTAAGAACGTTTTCTGACTGAACGCCGTGAAGCTTTAGCCAAACGTAGACCGGTTTACTTTGCTCGTACAAAACGGATTTCGGGGCATAACTATTCTGCCGATGGACAATTTTATTAAAAAAAAGGGAAATATTCGAAATTTCTTTTCCTTTAGTACTTCCTTTCAGCTGCCTTAGAAGTTAAAAGTTATTCAGGGATATCAAAGGCTCTAATTTTACTTAGGCGAATTACTAACTCTCTGTTCAGTGTCGACTATTATATTGTGGTGGCCCTGAATAATAGGTTTTTACTGTTATCCGGTTGCTGTCTCCCTTTCGGAAAACCTTGAGTCTATTGCCTCGAAGACTGTCTTTTCCACCCAAAATTAAACTGTCTTCTAGTTAAAACTAAATTTGCTTTAAAATATAGAGGTTACTGTATTCACCGAGAATTGTTTACAAAATTTCCTTGGCTGACTGTGCACTTAAACATACTGATTTTGAAAAGCTCTCATTATAGTATTGGGCATTTTTATTTTTTCTTGATGTTTTTTCGCCACTAAACAGGATATACGTACAATAACAATTATCAGTAAAAATTCAGTGTGTCTTTAACCTACCTTGCCAATAGGAAACTTCAGTTCCTGGTGAGTGGGTCTTACAAGCAGCTCAGCAATGGAAAACAGTCACCCTGCAAAGAGATCATTTGGTTAAGTATAAAAAATTGACAATTTTGCCTCCACTTATGCGATATTGAGGAGCGTGAAATTGACGCATTTTAATTTTAAGCAGGTGATGACAATACAAGTCTGCTGTAAACTACTGCTATCCGATTGCACAACCTCAAAACGTAACCCGGCTATTAAGCGTTCAGTTCAGTATTTTTGTTGTTCTAACCTGAGAATATTGAAATGTAGAAACCTTCAGTTCTTTTCGGTAAAATAGCCAGGTTTGAAGAAAATGAATAATTCTATAAACTCTTGATCTTCGACCATGTAGCTTGATTAAAAATATAAAACAAACAGCGGTGATAAACATTTTAAAAGCATGCATTTTATGAACTTGACGTTTCGTATGCCAGTCAACATATATTTTCAAAAGTATAACCGTTAAAATATTTTTGAAAGTTATTTTTACTGTATCAATGGCAGTCTGGAACCTAGACAGAAAACATCTGCAGTAGAAATTTAAGACGTTTCAAACGGAAACTGTCTGTAAAGTGACACAATGTAAAAGCTTTCCTAATAAAGTAAAAGCTTTTCACTGCTGACATTGGCAGTCAATGCTGGCTGCAACTCCTCAATAAACAAGGTCTCCTTAACGTTACAATGGTAGTCAGTCTTGCCGGACGCTAAAATGTCAAAATGGTCCCATTTGATATTGTGACCAGTTGTTTTAACGTGATCAGCAATAGCAGAAGAGTGATCATGTGTCAAGAGGGCCTTGAAATGTTCCGTTTTCCGGTCATGAAGTCTTCGCTTCGTTTTCCCAAAGTAAAGATCATTGCAGTCTCAGCAACTAGCTTTATAAATGACTTTGGATAATTGTGATCGGTTGAGACGGTCCTTGTATGGGAAGAAGGATTTGATGCGCCGGGGGTTTTGAAAAATAACTTTGACATTAACAAAAGAGTAGAAACGATTTACACAAGATTTTGGACGCGTAGTAATATGATTGCTATGGAGACCTATATAACGTAATAAAATAATAACATCTTTTTTTGAGGACTGTTGCTACGGGTTCATTTAGCTTGTTCTTGTTCTTGTTCAGGACATCATTGATATTATAAGCGATGATGCCCTAAAGGGTAGCCATTTTGCAGCAAAAGCCTTTTGAGATCCTTGAGGCGGATTGTAACAATGAAGTGGTGAAGCAAATACGGAAGCATCGATAGGTTACCGTGTGGATAAGGTTGATTTTGTATTTGCGTGCTGTAAATGAATCCAATTTGGTATAGAATAATTCTGTTTCAGATTTCGCGCTATATGCAAAAGCCGAAACGTTCAAAACTCTTGCAACAGTTGAAAGAGTTAAGGTTAAAGGGAATTCATTTTGTGTTCGGTTTTACCGCAGCTCTCTGAGCTAAACACCGGGCTCAGTGTTTCATGTTAAATTGATGCGTATTGGCGACTGTTCTTTATGGTTCAACATTGGAGCTCGACAACGAATCTCTTTTAATCTGTGTCAAGAACAAAAATACAGTTCTTTTTACGTAACTAACTGTCGATCATTGAATGAAGCTTCCTTTTCTTCCAGTAATACTCGACTCGTTAAATTTCCTCATTGCACCAGCCTCACACTACATCACGCTTGATTTTAACATCGAACTTTACCTAGGCTCTTCCTGAATGTTTGTCTTCATTTAAAAGGCCCTTTCAACTGAAAGTTACAGACCTCGATAATTTTCTAAATGCTGGAACCCGGAATTTATACAATAGTTTAAGCCCACCTTTGTCGTCGTTTCTTTGGCTTATAATTGTTCTCCTCATTGGCGGGATATCTATAACTTTCTTGTTTTCGGCGGTAAAGCAAAATGTTGCGAAAGATCCCTATCATATTTAGGACATACAGCCTAGGCGAATTTAATGTAAACCTGTATTTGAAACTTAGTTTTGAATTTCTTATTATTGGAACGCCCGCAATATCACGCTCAATTTTGTGGCAGCTTGGAAGAGTTCTATTAATCGAGAGGTTCAGCTGTTTCTCTAGTTTTGTAAAGAATTGCATAAATTATTTGCTCTTACCAACAGATCACAGGAGACTTGCCATTCGAATTCTGTTGTGTTTTCAAATATTGGACAGTTAAGCGAGACGTCAACTCAAAGTTTCCTTCAAAATAGTAAGATAACTGTAACGCAGAGGTACGCGTTCCACTAAGTGTGATGTCGGATGCTCTTTTGATGAGAACTTTGCAAACTTACGCCGCGACATTGGTATTTGATTGACAGTTTGAGTCGAGCAAGTTGCACTCACGTTCGCGCTGTTTTCAAATATCATTTGAAGAGCAGTTTGCGAATCGAAATTCTTACTATGGCTTATGATGGCTAACATACATTAGCATCACCCAATTAGTGGACTAATGCAAATCCTGCATTTTGATTGGCTACGCTACTAGAGGATAGAGGACTATTAGTAATAGTCCTCGAGTAGCGAAATTGACGCAATCGAGCGTGACGCTTTCTTTTGTTTTATTTCCAAATAAATATTTCTTCAACTTGCATTTGCTAACTTTATTATTGCCTTTTCTGTCCGACTAGTTGGGTGATACTAAAACAATTAGACCCTTCGCCCTCAAGGGCCACGGGTCTATAGCCCATTCTACCTCGCCTCATGGGCTATTGACCCGTAGCCTTTGCGGGCTGGGGGTCTAATTGGTAAATATAATCGTACCACGACACTTGAGAATAGGGAGAAAATAATTGCCCTGTGGACGTCTGGTTCAAAACAGGCACAAATCGCGGAAGAACTTGGATTATCGCCTCAAACGGTATTCAATATTATGAACAAATTCCATCAGCGCGGGACGTATTTTCCTGGAAAGCCTGGGTGGAAGGAACGAACAGTTTCTACCCTTGACGTTGTTGAATTTGTAGAATACCTTAAACTTAGTAAACCTAGCATGTCTCAGAAGTTCTTTCAGCATTGTGGATTTGTCATTTAGGTTGTTTATATGGAAAAATAAATAACTTAAGGCACTTCCTGTTGATAGTTCATAGTTGGATAGTTTGAGTAAAGCATGTCAAAATATTGACCAACGGTAATTGATTTAACAATATTTCTGCAGGCCGTTTTCTATGGAATTTTACAAAAACTTTTTTAGAAAACATAACATGTAAACATAGCCGTGTTGTTGATTTTCCTTTAATAAAACAACGTTAACATTACAGCGACATTATTGTCTTGAATAAAAGATATTCCTAAAAATAGCGACAAATATTGACAACGGCAAACTCAACATCCGCTACACGCTATCAAATTGTAAACAAGCTTGAAGTTTTGTGTATTTACGGACATATAAACGGGGTGTCTTGAAAACAAAGACCCCTAAGACCCCTAAGACCCCAAAGATCCCCTAAGACTCCAAAACTTGAAAACAAAGACCCCAATCTTTTTACGTCTTTTTTTTTAGGGGAGAGGGGGGGGATATTCCCCTCCCCATTATTCCAAGAAAAATCACCTTTTTCTGTGGGAGGGGGAGGGGAGGCCATTCTTGTAATTTTTCATATGTGCAATAATCGGAACAGTTTAGATTAAAAGTTTAAGTCTTCTGTTTATACTCTTCTTTTTGTCACTTCCCCCCAAAATTGTCTTTTTCTGAGGTGAAGGGGGGGGGGGGAGTTTTAAAATACGTATCTGTGAAGAGCGCGAGGTTGACAAACTGACAACTGCACTGTACTCCCCCTCGCCCCAGTACTCTCTCCTTTTTCTTTCTACCCGACCTAAAGAACTTGTCTAATTCAAAGAGGGTAGGGGGGAGAGGAAATTTGAAAATAGATCACCTTGGATTTTACAGCGCATTAACTGACGCAGTTAACTAACGCAGTAAAATGCTCTGCTTTTCAAGGAATAATTTGTGAAAAAGCTCACTTGAATCGACTGGCAACTCTGTTGAGTCTAATGTTAGTTGACTGCAGTGACTTGCAACTTTACACAGACATCGTGAAGTCGTGAGACTTGGTGAGGGCCAGTAGCCTGGAATAAAACTTTAGACACCGGTGTCAGCGCTGTACGTCACCATACATGACCGAAAGTATACAGCAATGCAGATCCTGCCTGAGCTCTTGGGCAAACTAAATCATAAATCGCTTGCCGGCGAGGAATATTTATGTCACAGTACACATCTGTTAAACTTTTATTAATCCCACAACACCTTCCATCGATCTCGCCTGTACTTCCTAACTTTTGGTTATTAGTAGTTTGTAGGGTTTCTGGTCCCCACGAAGAAAAGATGAGTCAAATTGGATCTTTGCACATTATTCGATCCGTAAATGTTTTCGGAAAATTGTGAAATTAAATTCCCACGAAAATAAGAAGCATTAAGGTAACTGAATCGCACTCGACTGCACACAAACCTAGAAGGTTATACATTTTCGCAAAATTTAATTTAATGCCTGGTACGTGGTTTTGTCAATTGGTGAAAAAAGTTTGAACAATATCCCGACAAGGATAAATTATCTTGCTCGCATGCTCAGGGTTTAGCTTTTCCATTCAGAACTGTTGACAAGAAAAAAACTGCAAGAATGGCCTCCCCTCTCCCCTCCCGATTTTTCTGGGGGGTACTGGGGAGAGGAGTAACCCTCCCCCCAAAAAAACGAATTGTAAAAAAATGGGGGGTCTTTGTTTTCAAGTTTGGGGTCTGAGGGGGGTCTTAGGGATCTTAGGGGTCTTAGGGGTCTCTGTTTTCAAGACACCCCATGTAAACGCAACACTTACAGCCCCGTTTTCGTACAATTTTACAATGCAAGCACATAACTTATGGTTCCTTTAAACTCAACCCATCACGATGTACAAAAACTGACAATAAGAAAGTTATCTACCTGAAAGCGATCGCTTAGCTCTCGCTATTGTCGCTTATTCGTCTAAACTACATTTTCGCGAGTCTGCAGCAGCCTTTCCAACGTTAGTCTTCTTCTCTTCTGAACGACTGCGATCATCTTCTGACTCACTAAAGCTGTCGTATTTTCGGTGCTTTTTTCGAGACTTCATCAAATGGCTCTTCTTGCAACTAGATTTGTTCTTTCGACGCTTCCTTTTTCTTTCAGGTGACGACTCCGACTCTTCACTAGATCCTGAGCTGGGACTTCTTGATTTTTTATTTCTCCGCTCTGCTCGCAGAGGTGAAACGGCAGAAACAACATTTGTTTGATTTCCATTTGCGTTTACATCTACTTGAACATAAACTTCATTGATGATGTTTTTTGTTTCTCCAGAAATGATGTAAATGGTTCGCGGTCGCTTGCATCTGCACGTGAAAGAATTTTATTAGAACAAGCTAATCTCAATGTTGCAATGTCTTTTTGTAATTCCAGTTGTCCTTGTGGCGTTTGTAACGAGTATTTCTCTGGGAAGGCTTTAGTCAGTCCATAGTTACGTCAGTGGCGAAATAACTGCTGACGAGAATGCTGATATAGATTTAGACTGAAAAGAATCGAAGTTTTTCTTTTCCATTGTAACAGTGTCCATTTTCCTTATTTCCTCAGTATGTTCAGGGTGTTGCTTCTTAAGTCCACAACAAATAAATGATTGACAACGAGGAGTTTACACGAATAGAGGCGGTTTCCTTCAGCCGTGTGGCCACGAATGTGACAATCAGCCGCAAATCATCCTTGCGTATCTGCCAACGCGCGGCGGCTCAACTACATCAATTTCGAGTTCCCGAATGTGTGTTTCGACAGCCAGTTTGATGTCGCTAAGACTTTGAAGCTTCTACCATAGCTGATTTCCTTTAGAAGTTTTCCAGTCAAAAACGTATGCCACTGACGATCTCTCAGAATTTACACTGCTCGCAAACGAGGAAAGAAGGCTCCTGTGTTACTTTGTTGACATGCTTTCCGCGCTTGCCTCTTTCGAATCAGAGCGTCTTTTCAATAAAAACGAAGAGTCACTCTCTTACCTTCAAATAGACGCGTCGGTAACTGCCTGATCCACAAGGCGAAGCGTTCCTAAAAGCTTCGGAGACATCTAAACTGTCGTTCCTGTCGATATTAATAAACGTTTGCAAAGAAAGATCTTTGTATGATATTACGATTTGCTGGTCGTCAACGCCTTGAAGAAACGGTACAGCTTTTTTCACGCGGTCGAGAAGATCTTGGTATGTGCTCAGTGGCTCATCCACGTAAAAACTCGCAAACCTGTCTTCAAAATATTGAAGAAATACTTGAAACATTTTGGAAAATCTCGACGAGTTCTTGGCACGAGATACCAAATAAACTGAGCAACTTACTCGCGTAGGTTGCAACTTATTCGGCTCAAACTGTCAATCAAAATACCAATGTTTCGGCGGAAGTTTGCAAAGTCGGTTTGACTGTAATATTTGAACACCACACCTCACCATAAGTTATTTTCTCCTTTGTTATTGACATGTCAAAATATTGCATTCAAATTTAGACTGAACTGCACAAACGAAGACTGGGTCGAGCATGGCGAGAGTGTAGACGTGTTCTTGCTAGCTCCGTTACAAAAGTTTGTATATGACCTTGGTTACATGGCACAGAAGGTACAAAAGTTTAAACGAAAGACCCATATAGAAAGAACTGGACCGGCTTGGAGAAATGAGTCAATATCGTCTGAAGAAGATTCTCTTTCCCCGCTGGAAAAGAAAATCAAATCAAAAGACCAGATGGAGTCGGAGTCGGGAAGCGAAACCGATGATGTTGTCGCGACGCTTGAGGTGGTTAAAAAAGTAATGCCCAAGATTGAATTAGTTTTAGGATAACTTGATAAGATGGAGAAGAAACTGGACAATCTTGAAAGCTACGTGAAAGTTGTCGACGGAAAGGTTAATCGACTGCAAGAGAAGGTCGAACGCTTTGAATCGTTCAGCAAAGACGCCGCATCATCATTAAAGGTGCACGTGTTAGACGAAGGAATGTCTTTTGCGAACTCCGAAATTGAGAACATGAAGGAGAAAACGAAGTACTGGGAAAAATCTCTTCAAGAAAAAACGGCGCGGGTGGAGAGGAAGCTTCAGGGAGAGATCGAAACATTGAGGGATGAAAAGCTTTACATGGAAGTGTACCAACGACGAGAAAACCTTCGCTTTCATGGGATCAGAGAAGCATCTGGCACCACAGAGGAGAACGTGAAAGGGGTGTTAGTTGGATTTATGCAGAATGAGCTGGATATCGGTGAGGCGGATACCATTGAGTTTCAAAGAATTCATCGCATCGGGAGGCGCAAACCCTCACAAGATAAGCCAAGACCGATCATGGCTCGGTTTCTGCGATATTCTGATAGAGAGTTGGTAATGGCAAGGGCAAAGAAGCTGAAAGGAAAGTGTCTTGGAATATCGGCAGACCTACCAAAAGAAATCGTAAACCGCAGAAAAGAATTGATGCCAAAGTTTAAGAAAGAAAAAGTTTTTTTTTTTCTTCACGAACATGTAACGGCATACATTATTTTTCGTTTTATTTGCTAAAATGGAGCTGCATGTTTGGATTCTAAAATTAACATCATACGTGCAAGATTCAGTTCATTAGTAGCGCAATTTAAAACAGCCGGCTTCATCGCTGGCTACTGTTTTATTTGTATGTCTTATTGGTGTTGTAGGTGTTATGGTTGTAAAATAGTCTTTTTGTATTTTTTTTCAATGTTATTTAGATTATGTTTTTTCCATATTTTGCACACGCAACATACAAATTATTTTTTTTAAGTTTTCTGGCTGAAAGTTTTGGCAATTTGTTAATTATGATCAGGAGTATTTTTCTAACGATTTACGAAATTAATAATGTTCACAAAACTTAATCTAAATTTTGGATTTTTATCGTTAAATGTTCGAGGGATCAGGTCATTTGATAAGCGGGAGGCGCTTTTTCACTGGTGTATGAAAGACAAAGCTGATATAATTTTGCTACAAGAAACATGTAGCACACCCGAGCTGGAGAATGTGTGGAAGTCCCAGTGGAGGGGAGAGCTGTTTTTTAGCCACGGCTCGGAACACAGCAGAGGTGTTTTAACACTTGTCAAGGAAGGACTTGACTGCCAATTGAAGGTATGGAAACAAGATGAATTGGGTCGTTATGTTATTCTGAAGGGCATTGTGCAAAGTCAACCTTTTATTTTTGTAAATATCTATGCTCCGAATAAGGTCAACAAGCAATGTGTTTTTTATGATGAAATTCATAATGAGTTAGCTAAAGTGGAAACTGATGCAGACCATCGGATAATAATAGGTGGCGATTTCAATGTTATTTTGAATCCTGATTTAGATGGATCGGGAGGGAAACCAAAATTAAAAGAATCCTCTAAAAAAAATATAAAATCTGTGCTCCTCATTTGATTTGACAGACATTTGGAGAATCAGAAATCCAGGTGCTAAACGTTTCTCTTGGAGACAGAAAAATCCAGCAATTCAACGCCGCCTAGATTACTGGCTAATAACCAATTGCATTCAAGAAGAGGTAGAGAAGGTCGACATTATTCCTGCCATTAGGTCTGATCACTCTGCCATTACGCTACATATCAATGGCATGGAAAACACGAGTTACGGACCTTCCTTTTGGAAATTTAATGCAAGTTTATTGGAAGACGAAGAATATGTGAATAAGATAAACGAAAAAAGCGGGAGTGGATAGAGGAAAATAGAGAAATACAGGATCCGAGAGTTCTTTGGGACTTCCTTAAGTATAAAACACGCAATGAAACGATTGTTTATAGTAAAAAGAAAGCTAAAGAACGGAGTCAGTTTAGAAGAAAGACTTAAAGATTGTCAAGTAAAATGCGACGAGGGTCCAACACCTGAAAATCTTAATGCCTTGGAAATAATTCAAGCAGAATATGATCGCCATTATGACTATATTACCCAGGGAATAATTATAAGATCCAGAGTTAACTGGTGCGAACAGGGTGAGAAAAGTAATAAGTATTTTTTAAACTTAGAAAACGCCAAAAAGAAAAAGAGTTCAATAAGGAAATTATCTATGGATAATGATAAAGAAACGACAGAGCCAAAGCAGATAATGACCGAGATTCATAATATTTATTCAAAACTTTATGATAAAGATTTGGGTGAGAACTCAATCACTCGATTCCTTGACAGAACGAATACTAAGAAACTATCCAATGACCAGAAAGAGGTTTTAGATAAAAAGCTCCCTAGATCCGAGTTTTACCAAGCATTAAAAACGTTTCAAAGAAACAAAGCACCCGGAAATGATGGGTTAACTGTGGAATTTTATTTGGCGTTCTGGCCCATTTTAGGGAAATACCTTGAAGATTCCCTAAATTTCGCTCACGAACACGGACAACTATCTTCCTCCCAAAAACAGGCAATGATTACTCTGTTAGAAAAGAAAGATAGAGATAGAAGATTCATTAAAAATTGGCGACCTATCTCTTTAATGAATGTGGACGTTAAAATTGCATCTAAGGCAATTGCTAGAAGATTAGAAACAATCCTTCCGGAACTTATTTATCACAATCAAAATGGATTTATCAAAGGAAGATCAGTTTTTGACGCAGTTAAAACGATCGATGATCTCCTTGAATTGGCACAAATAACAAACAAATCTGGTATACTTGTAGCAATAGACTTTGAAAAAGCCTTTGATTCTCTAGATCACACGTATTTGTTAAAGGTGTTGGAGAAACTTAACTTTGGGACATGTTTTTTATAATGGATTAAGACCTTTTGTACAAACATATCAAGCTGCGTTTTGAACAATGGATTTACCACCGATCTCTTTCAAGTGCGGCGTGGTGTATGGCAAGGTGACCCGTTATCGCCTTTATTATTTATCTTAGCTATTGAAATATTAGCAACCCAAATCAGCCAAGATGATAACATTCATGGTGTGATGGTCAAAAACGAGGAAATCAAGTTAACATTATTTGCCGATGACATGACCTGTTTTCTAAAGGATATGAATTCGTATTTACAATTATGTGGATTGTTGGAAGATTTCTATAAATATTCTGGCCTCCGGATCAACAACGACAAAACTGAAATCTTCGCAATCGGTTCTTTTAAACTCGCGCAACGCGACTTTATCCATAACGTACGAACATCAATTAAGATATTAGGTACTTTTTTTGACTACCATAAACCGTCACGGAACAAAGGCAATTTTGAATCAATTTTCAAGTCCATTCAAAGGACCCTCAATATGTGGAAATGGAGAGGCCTTTCTTTACTTGGAAAGATTCAGATAGTGAAAACTTTTATCATACCAAAGTTTTTGAGTAAAGCAGCATTAATATCGGTATCAAAGGATCTTATTAATAATGGTAATTGAACTGAGTAGAGTGCAATTTGGTCTGAAATCATACGCGTGATTTCAAAATCGAACGAGCGCGCAGCGCGAGTTCGATTAGAAATCACAAGTATGATTTCAGACCAAAATTGCACTCCACTCAGTTCAATTGCCACTTTATTAGATCCATTTTGAAATCGCACAATTTTATCGCCTTAAATTTTAGATTTTTGGTGTATTGTTCCAGTGGCCGGTTTGTTAAAAAAAAGCGGAACCGGAAACGCCTTTACGTCTAATTTAGTATGCAAAACGATGTCATGTGACGAAAACTCATCCGAGCATGACAAAGAAACAAGCAATTCTGATCTGAAGTCGAAAATAGTCTACTTCAGGTATAAAAGTGCAATTCTCGTCGCCTGAATCAATTATGGAAGGCCTACCTTTCTTCTGTGGTTGAGGCTGCGACTTTTCATTGTCTTTGGAGAAGAAATTTGAAGGTGCATATCCTGTGTAATTCTGCGATCGATTTCTTTTGAGTTGTGAAACTCCCTCGAGTGTACGATGCCAAGTGGATAGTACGTTTTGTTTCTTTTAAATGCCGTTCAGTGGTATGATTTTAAGGGGTCCAGCTCGTTATCATCTCCGTTTCTTTTTGTAACCTTGGCGTAGGACTCAATACTCAGGACCTTGTCAAGTTCTGGCAGCGCCATTTGTTTTCCAAGATGGCGGGACTGGCACCGGCTTCGTAAGATGTTCGTCCATTCCCTATTTTGTGCAGTGTGGCGTATGTTGACTATGTTTATTCACAGCAACAGAGTTGAGCTGTTTTGTTGCTTCGTTTGAAACTACCGGAAACCTGGAAACATCTACCTTCTTGAGATGACTCTGAATTTGTTGTTGTGTGGTTTTCGTTTGTTTATGTTTTACTGGACTCAGTATCATATGGATCTTGAGCAGATGTTGAAGAAAAATCGCCAAAATATTCGTCAAAATGGACACTGAAAGTTGGGAACTTCCATTAAAGTAGGTCTTCAGCCTAAAGGAGCTCATAATCGTCATTCAGAAACTAATTAATGAAATTTGTCAATGTTTTTGGAAAAAAAACTCCAATAACAACAAAGTTTTGGCAATAGTATTTGCAAAATTCTCCACACAGTGGCTTTTTGCCTTTCATTTTCCTGAAATTTTATTGATTACTTTAAACTAATCTTGAAATCTGATGGGTTGTTATGTTTTACTGGCCCATTCTCATTGGCTGAGAATAAGATGCGATTTAGAGCAAAAAATAGTGCGATTCGTGAATAAATCGCACCACCGAGAGCCAATCAGATTGCAAGGATAACCAGTGATTTCAAAATGGATTTAATAAAGGAGATAAATAAATTGATTTATGGTTTTATTTGGAAAGGTAATGATAAAATCAAAAGATCTGCACTTATCAACGACATTGAAAGTGGGTGACTTAAAATGCTTGACATCGAGTCCATGATCTCAGCACAAAGAGTCATGGCTTTAAAGAAATATTTCGCTGATGGTAATAGCACCTGGAAAGCTATTTTAGATGAATTTCTTTGCCACGTAGGAAGAAAATTCATTCTTTTTTGTGACTTCGACACTCGTAAACTTCCAGCTTATATTCCAGCTTTCTATAAAGAATGTCTTGATGCATGGTCGGAATTGAAGACTTCAAATGTCGTTTCGTATGAGGATGTTATCGACCAAATCATTTGGAATAACAAAAATATTGTTGTTGACAAACAATCGCTTTTCGAAGAACATCTGTTTTGTCGGGGAATTGTTAAAATTGGGGACCTGCTATCTAACATGGGAAAATTTCTTCAAAGTTCGAAGGTATTGGCAGCAAATGTATCCCCAACTCAATATTTTAAGCTAATAGGTGTTGTGGATGCTACTCCCATCGCGTGGAGACTTATTATGAAACAGTCACAAACAAATCAACAATTCTATCCATCAATCCTTGGAGATGAAGTATATATTGAATTGGATGACCCTGAAATCGATTTGTCCAAAGTAACATCAGAATTACTGTATGACCAATTTAAAACTAAAAAACAAACTCCTCCCTCTGCTCAAAAAAAGATGAAAAGCAAATATCCCCAACTTGTGGTTGATTGGAAAAAACCCATTCTTTACCGTTTACCGTCACAATAGAAACAAAAATCAGAGAGTTCCAATATAGAATACTGAACGATATCGTATACACCAATGATAAGTTGTTCCGTTTTAAAATGATTGAATCGCCTTTGTGCACGTTTTGTCAGAAAGAAGATGAATCCCTCGAGCATTTACTCTTTCATTGTAATATAACAAAAAACTTTTGGCTTGCATTCTCATCTTGGATTAGTAAACGAAACATATCTATGGAGACGTTAACACTAATTAATATTCTGTTTGGCGTATTTAATGACAATGAAAATTTTGCTATTTTGAATCACTTAATACTCATTGCTAAATATTTTATTTATACATGTAAACTGAACAAAACTAAACCAACATTAAGAATTTTCTTTGAAAAGATCAAATTAGTTCATCATATAGAGAGAAAAATTGCCAAAAGAAATGACAGGCTCCATAAACACTACAAAAAATGGAAAAAATTATTGTCTCTTTCTTAACTGAACATCAATTTAAATTTTTGTCAGCATGTGTCTTGTACTTTATTCATTAATTTTATTTATTTTGTCCTTTTGTGTTTGGTATATTTATTTATTTATTGTAGTGTTTAACTATTACTGTATTTCTTATTTATTTATTTATTTATTTATTCGTTTGTTTAGTGTTTTTTTTTTAGTGTTAGTGCGTCTAGTAAATATATTTGTAACCGTAATTGTCGATCCAAATAATAGAGAAATAATACAAAAAAATTGATAAATTAAAAAAATTTTCAAGGTAGAAACATCAACTCGGAAAAAAAAACTGAGTTCCAGATGGGATTTGAACCCACGACCCTCCGTGATCTAGTCGGATGTTCTGACCACTGAGCTACTGGAGACTCTATGGTGAGCAAGGGTGAAATGTTTGCTCACCGTAGAGTCTCCAGTAGCTCAGTGGTTAGAGCATCCGACTAGATCACGGAGGGTCGTGGGTTCAAATCCCATCTGGAACTTAGATTTTTTTCCGAGTTGATGTTTCTACCTTGAAAAAATTCTACCTTGAAAATTTCCTTATAATACTCACTTTGGAGGGTGGTTGGTTGCATCTTTGATATGCCTTAATGTGACTGCGCGATGCAGTTAGTGAGTTCATATGCGCCTAGACATCATTTGGCTGTGTGACCGCGCGATGCGGTTCCAGTCAAAGACCCACATATTTCACCTTTGCTCATCATAGAGTCTCCAGTAGCTCAGTGGTTAGAGCGTCCGACTAGATCACGGAGGGTCGTGGGTTCAAATCCCATCTGGAACTCGGGTTTTTTTTTCCGAGTTGATGTTTCTATTTTGAAAAATTTCTAAATTGAAAAAAAAAAGTAGAAACACGATTTTTGACCAATCAGTGCATGTATTTTCTTTGGGTTATTTTCTAAATCAACTTGTTACTCTTTCAGTATATCACAAACATCAGAAATATAACATGTTTCATTTATTTTTGTCACTGACAGTTACCTGAAGAGCCAAATGTAAAAGAGAAAGGGGTAAGCATTGTATGTCCTTGGCACTGATATGTGTAGCAAATGTTAATTTGTTTTTTATGATGAAATTAATTTTTTTTCCTTGTCAGGTCATAAACTGTTGCCCGTCGTTTTCCTGATGGAGCAGTTCAAAAGAGGCGATTTACTGTAGAGTCACAGATCAAGGTGCTTACTTTAACCTCTCTATTTATCTACTCCGTTTGTAGCTGGGGAATGCCCGTTTTTCGTCAGATTTATGATTTTTGTGAACCCGCTGTTGTAGTAGTTAATTGCAGAACTCATCTTTCTCCTGTTTTGATTTTAAATGTAGAGGTCTCCTTAATTAATATACATTACCATAATAAATACACATACCGTAGAGTTCCGATAGTAGCGACCCTCGTTACTTTCGGAATTAGCAGCCTTTGGGGGTCGTTACTTTCGGGGAACAAAAATCGTTTACAAATCGAGCTGGCGCGAGCCTTTTTTTTCCGAAATAAAAAATGAACAACATAAAATTAAAAAGTATATACATATATTTTATTTGCATTCCATATGTATAGATTGTGTAAATATCGATGATTTACCGGACTACCGCATGGGTGAATCAGCCGCTATAGAGGAGATCGAGTTCTTCACTGACTCAGAGGAGTAAAGCTAAACTGCTTCGATTGTACTGCGTGACGAGCCGCTGCGTTTTGCTCTGTACCCCGTGCCGGTATCTCAGTGTCATTTAATTGGAAGAAACACATTCATGTTAATCGACGAAAACAATATAGAGTTTTCAATTTCAATTTGAAGAAACGTTCCTGTTGTTAATACGAAATTATACCGGTTTAGTTCTCACATCGCTACATCAGTGAACTGATGTCAAGCACGAATGGTGGCATAAAGCTTCCCCTTGTAAATTAAAGTGCCTTATCGCGAACAATTTGTGACACTGCACGAACATATTATTGTACATTAAAATTTTGACTATTGATTCACAAATTGAAGGTATACAATTTAAAAAACTTGGTCTCGTTACTTTTTTTTTTTTTTTTTTGCCATTAACCGTTCTCAATTTTGTTTGTAGCCGCTTTCCTTTCTGTTTTTCCCTGCCCTTTCACGCTGGATACCTTTTGCATTGTATGTTCTTTCTGGCTGCCGTGAAAAGTTGGATGTTAATTACGGGCGAAGCCTAGAACTGGACCTTGATCAATCATAGACGTAGTGGACCATTTTACCACCGTTTTTGCACCAAAACTGATAACGTTGTTTTTCGATTTGTGACGTCGGAATGTCGTCGATATCTAAACCTGACCATTGCGCGGAAAGGCCTAGCCTAGTATTACTATCTGCTTATCAAGAATATCTCATGACATTTAAATTGATGACGTCACAAGTGGTACAAAGAACACGACCATTAATTATGCATATATGCGTAGTTGGTATTCAAAGGGTTAGGTCTGCATTCGAGCCAAGTGGCCTATCAGGAGGGAGCTTATCCCGGTTTCAGTAACATGAAGCGAATAGGAGAATTTCTACTCCCCCCTGGATGGGATGCTAGTCCATTGTAGGGTTACCCCCAGCATTAAGGTGACCGGTACCCATTTATACACCTGGGTAGAGAGAGGCACTGTGAGAGTTAAATGTCTTACCCAAGAACACAACACAGTGTCCCTGGCCAAGGCTCTAACCCGGACCACTGGATCCGGGGACGAGCGCACTAACCATGAGGCCACCGCGCCTTCCTCACATGCGCGGCCTTAATTCGCTGAATTCAATTGTCTTTATTGACAGGTGCTGTTTACCTTTGCTGATTGGTTGGGTTACTCGCCGTCTCGTCACGTTATCGTGACAACGTATCTAAGGAAACAGCTATCTGATGCAACACAAACTTTGCACGAGGCCGGATTAAGTCACGATACAGCGCTAGTGCTGGAAGAAATATAAAATAATATTTTATAATCAACAGGGTGTCTACAAAGATGCAAAGACGAGACTTAACTCTTTGATATAGCCCGAAAAACAAATTCGTATTAAGTTTTGCCATAAGTTTCTGTTAATCTAAGTTATGAGAATGTAGTAGTCCATTAAGAGAGTGGGTTACTATCTCAGACGCCGGTTGCATTCCCTGGACCTATGTACAGTATTGAACTAGAGGTCCGAGTAGGGGAAATATTGTTTTTGTGGCCAATTTATAGGCTCAAAGGCAGGCGCAATACACGTGATTAGATTGCTGCAACAGCAAAAATTTCATGCACATCTTATGTAGGAATTAAAGAACTTAATTTCCGTAAATTTTAGCAAGAAGATTCCTCTTTAAGAGAACTGAAAGGCAAGCCTGCAAACTGTCATCGACTCGTAGTTTTGTTTACTGATTGTTGTATCCATGCAGTAACCTACATGTCCGAGTCCGCGCGTTTTGGTAGAGATGTTTCCACGACATTTTGATTAGATCCGCGCAAGGGGCACTATTTTACTGTAAAGAAAAAAACTAGTTTTAGCCAAGAACTGAAAAAAACAGAAGACTTTCCCTCCTGTAATATGATAAATAATAAAGAAAGACCGGCTCAGAACAAAAGTTCGTGGAAATGAAATGGTTCGACGTTTTATCAGTTGTGGTTTTTATTAATCTCGTGACCTTCGGCCACGAGAGGATGTTTTTGCACTGTACACAACGGTGGTACATCCAGGCTCTCTCTCGTGTTCTCCAAATTCTCCGCGTTCATCATAACATTGCGTGTGTCATTGTAGGTAATAACCCAGCAAAGAGACAATGTGTGCCAGTATTGTTAGAAGACAATTTCCCACCATGAAAAAGAAAACAATTTGGTACAGCAGTATATTTTTATTATCTTATTCTTTTACGGCATTAAACATAATTAAAGATAAATGTACATAAAATCTATGATAACATAATTTAACCAAGGGCACTTTACGACCCTTTACCCTTCCAAAAATGGGAAGGACGGGAGAAGGCTCTTGAGTCGGTGAGTAAATTCTGCCATTCGTCCCTCGACTTGATGATTTATCATGGATAAAGCAATCTATGCGTGACATGCAGTTTGCCAGCTTTGCCGAAAAGTTCTTTGTTCTTCTCGTCTCTCCTTTCCAGTCTTTCCCATCTTCGAAGGGAAAATCGCTCTGGGACGAAATTGAAATCTTCTTATTCCGAACCGGAAACTCCCAGCTTGTTATTCCTCGTTTTGTAGACTTCTTATTCAGTTCGTGCTCAACAGAGAACTCCTCAAATGAGCAAGGTGGCTAATTACGAGATGCTCTGTCATCATTCAATCAAATCGTGGCAAATGTCAGTTTGTTCCGATATTAACCTGGCATCATTAAAATTGTTGAGTGCAGGAAACAGCGGACATAATGGCACTCAAGGTATTGTAACATGACCAGCTAACTGCAGTTAAGGCCTGGGCAAGGTAGAAACTGGTTATAATTAGTTGATGGAGTAAAACGCACTCACCAAATGCTTAATTGTTCATATCCACACTGGTTTGCTTTCGGGAAGCTTTTATTTGATGGTTGGGGCAACTCTATCAGTAATATTTAAGAGAGTCACGTTTTACAATTAAGTTTTACAGACATTTGGCGGATCAACCTGATAGTGTAGTAGTATAAGAGGGATGTTAGGAAACAGGGCTTCCGGGTTTGACACTGGGTGGTTACTTACAAATTTCCTTTTTTCTTTAATTTAGTAGAGAAAAATTCATTGATAGTTACAAAAAAATTTTAAGTGTTGCGAAAATGGCATCGACCGTTTACGAAACGGACAACTGCGCCGGCGGCGTTTGATCGAGAAAACACGGTAATTCAAAATTTATTTTTGTGAGATTATGCAATATTATGGCATAATCTGATATAGTCACCGGTCATGTCAGGCGGTGCTGAACATGGTCCACGTGACAGTATTCGACCAATCATTTGTCGTCTCAGCCGGAGCGATGGAGGACACATTTTACGTTGCGAATGGAGAGTAAGTTGTCGTTTCTCGACCGATTTCCGCACTCATCCTGAGAATCAAACGAACCTTTTCTAGGAGCTGCTAGTGTAATAACTAGACCAGTTATTTGCCAAGTCTCTAGTGCAGGTAAGCAATTTTTGCATCAGAATTAGTCAGTGGAAATCATGCTATGTGTAAAACGTTGGTTTACCACACGCGCTTGACATGGATATTCTTTTGGTCGTTTGCAGGGTAACAGAGATCAGTATTGTGGATTATTTTTTGCGTGAAACTTTAGTTCGAGAGTTGAACTTTAAGAAAAGTTCGGCGGGCCCAGTCGGGCCCCGCCGTTTTAAGGGTCAAAATCGGACTTGATGTTTGGGGCATTTTCCTTGATTTGTCAGATTTTCGCGGTGTTTCGCGAGAGTGATTGTGTGATTTTTACCGTTGTTTTAAGAGTATAATTTTGTGGCTCGGCTTGTTCCCTATATCTTAATGTTTTCTTGTTGTTTTTTCTTTTGTAGTGCGTATGTCATCCGTTTGTTTGGCCGATGTTCAAAAGTTTTGGATCCTGCTTTGGATACTAGTCCATTAAAGATATGTCATTTACAGTGAAATTTTCACTATCATGATCACTGCCTGTCTTGAATTGTTATCTCAAACAGAATTTACTACTCTTAGATGTTATTGTTCAGTCATCTATGGCTGATTATTTTTGATCTCCCACTTCTTTATGCTTGTTTTCCTTTGAATGTTGGTAGTGGTGGGAGACTATACATTAATGAATAATAAGTGTCTCATGTGTATATTTACACATGATTGTCAACCTTACTAGAGCAGAACCAGCCAATGTGTTTGAAGTAAATGCTGAATTACCAACCGGTATTTAAAAAGACTATGGGCTGGGAATCAACTTTGCTATATTTCCTAAGAACTAAATTTATCCACTTACACTGTAATGATTAAACAAGGAAAGCTACAGCATGCTACTGTTTAGGACCTTAAATTTAGAATGGAATAGACCAAGACAGAATACAATGAACCTTAAACTTCAGCAGAGGTGTGATATGAGGACATGCAATGAAGACATGTCAGGACCATGAGCTATTCATTCATTGCTAATTGACCGTGCCTATCATTCACAATATTCCAGTTTACTAATTTATTAATGTTGGCCGCTGTTTCCAGAATGTGTTTTTTTTTTTGTCCTTGTCAGCACTTTGCAAATATTAGGTTTAAATAGCATACTTTGGAATTGAAATATTATTTTCAAGTTAATGTAAGTCAGTTTTTTTTTCACATCTCCCATCTGCAATTTTAGTTGCAACCACTATAAATAGCATGAGGTATATTATTTGTCCAAAACATTCATCTCATGTAACTCAATCAAGCCTTCTTTCCATTGAGCCCGATTTCCCTTTTACATGGCCTCACGTACTGAGAACCCAGGAATGGACACTAGGAGAAAATACAAGTTACATCCAACACATAAGCACAAGGTGAAGAAATCTCTGACTCATATCATCAGTTTGAACATTGATATTGCCAGTGGCAATGTCTGAGGCAAAGTCACATTCAAGGAAGTTGAGCAAGGCCAAAATCGTGGTTATCACATTGACTACAAAATGGATCCACACAGTACATAGTTAATTTTGGATTTGTGAGTTAAAGAAGAATTTGCTGAAAGTGTGACCTGGTATAGGGGACCAATACAATTATTTTTTACCACTTACATTGAAACAAAACATACCCTACTTCTCTCATTAAGCTTCTAGTTTTTTAATTCCATTTATTGCAAATTATTTTCGTTATTTTGAAAGAGTCATCGCTAATTAGCAAATTAGCAAGCTGTTTATGACTCCTCTTGATTCATAAGAAAATGAAGCGGTGTAAACTCGATTAATCAAGCTTTACACAAGTTTTCAAGGACAAAACATTGCTTTGATTTCGAATTATTCAACCCTTTTCTTCGTAGGTTTTACTTCTCAGCTCTCTTATCGTCGAACGAAAACACAATATCTCTCAACAACCATTTTGTTGGCCAGCGATACACTGATACACTTCATACAAAATTCGAGATATCTAAGAAGGAAAGTGTCGAAGGTAAGTTCAATTCCGGATGAAGATGAGGATGTCAGAAACGGAAATAATCTATCTTTTAACCGTAGAGATGACTAGAGATTCGACAAACCGCGAAGCTTCGATTCCTAAAATCAGCTGTTCCGCACCGAAAATGGTGGCTTTGTAAATCGAGCAGAAGTTATCTACAGCTATTACTTGGCCCGAGTAACATTTGATATGGATGTCATTCCAGATTTCTTTCAGCATCGGAAGCGAGCCAACCTCTTATAAGTCATATTTCCACATCACCTTCAGCGCGCTACTTTTTTAATGTTAAAATGAAGTGGGCTATATTTCGCCCGGCAAGCTTGAAACCGAGGGTTAAATGATTTTTTCCCTGTCGATTAAACTAAAAACCAGGGTCATCACGATTTAGTTTAGAGTCCCTGGGACTGGGAAATATCGTCCAAGTTCTTGGAAATCAAGCTTAAGTTGGTCAAAATCAAGCTGCGCGTAAGCCGGTCTGGGCTACTTTTTCAGTGTTGAAATTAAGTGGGGCTATATTTTCGGCCAGTAAGCTCGAAACCGAGCGTTCAATTACTTTTAGGGTTAATTGGAATAAAATGGCTTACCTTATGTTTGCTTTGCGTTATTTTGATGTGTCTGGGTTCCAGGAGGTGGCTTAGAGCCATTTAGGCGAGTTTCACTTTTCGGCGGTTTGCTTCCCCTAAAGAGAAACGAAACTTAGGCGTGCGACCTACTGGCCAGACGGCCCGCGTTCAAAGCTCTCTAAATTCCACAAAAAATGTTCCAATCTACTCAAAATTACCTCATGGCAGCCGTCGATAACTCTTCTTCTCATTCGCTTTCTCCCAAAGTTCCAAAGTCTATCTTAATCACCCGAGAATCGCTGCTTTTCCAGCTCTTGCTTTCCATTTTTGCTCCGTCTCGATCCGTAACCGATTCTCTTGGCCACAGGATTTGAATTTCGTGACAAAGTCGCCTCCAACTGTTGAGAGGCAAGGGGGCATTTCTTGAGGCGGTTGGAGGCGACTTTGGCACGATAGCCCGGTCGCTTAGCTAGAAATTCAGAAAAGAAAAAAAAAAAAAAACCACTAAAACTGTGGGCCCCAAAATTATATCACGCACAAAATATGTCACACCTTGCCGAAATTTACCGCCTGTTTCCTCGACGCATTACCGCGGAGTATGTCACTCCTATCTGTATATTCGTAGGTGTGTTCTTACGAAATGTAAACTCTTGTACGAGTTAGGTATATATACAGGCGCTTTGTGTTGTGTTGTTAAACTCCCTGACGAAGTGTACGTTAGTCACACGAAACGAAGTTATACAACTACAGTTCGCAGAGTGCTGCTCACTAGTTAAGTTTTTATTAAATTGTTCTAGTCTTCGAGTCTTCATAACATGATCATGATGTACTAAACATATCTCTCGTCTGGTTTATTGGTTAACCAATAGGACACATACTGTATGAGGTACAAGAACTGGCAAACCACTACATGAGCTGCACTGCCCCGATGGATTTCCTCATTCTCGATATTTGAGCCACTCTACCTTGTAAACTTCTCGTCGCCTTGCCCTACAAATTTTTCTACTTGCCTGAAGACGAAAGCGTAGTCGGTTTAACGCGACTCAGCGCCGTTAGATCGAATGCGAATAGTTTCCGAATAAGATCCGAAACGACTCTGCTCGCAGGGTAGGTGCGAAAGATCTTCAGAGAAATCTAGTTTTTTTTTTGTTATGAATTACAAACGCACAACATGCATGTAAGCCATCGAGGAGGTCTTATAACCGGAATTTTCCGGCATTTCCTTAAGCTTCTTTCTTGCCCTCCCAATTTCACGCGTACATCGATTATTCACAATAGAACATGAAACCGTTGTGAAGTATTTTGTTCATTATGCGTTATCAACTTCCGGTGGATTCATAGGCCATCTATAATAGTGTAAAGAGGTTTGAGTCACTAAAGCAGATGACTGTAGGGTTAAGGTGCGCGTCTGAATTGCAGTTGTTGTCAAAAAGAAAAAAAATCGGCAGTTTCCTAATAATTTTTAAATAACAAATCCAAACAAAGAGAAAGTCAATTCGTAGCATCATTGATACTTTTATTTATCTTTATCATAATCTAATATGTTACATAGCACTAAGTATGCTTTTAAACATCTATCAAATTTTCATATTGTGCATTTAAAATGTATTATACCATCATTCAAGCTAGGACGCTTTTCCCTTCGAAAGTGGAAGGACAGACAAAGACCCTGTGTTGGCTGGTACGTTGTGCTATTTCATTGGTGCCTTGATAATATAAACCAAATAAAGTAATTCAGTAAGAATAAATTTCGATGTAGAAAATGTCGGCGACGTACAACCCCCAAAAAGGTTCCCGCTCAAAATTCTTTGAGGAAATTGGGTTTGTTTCAGTTTATTTCTTGTTTGTTTGTTTGTTTGTTTGCATTTCACTATTTTTTTGTCCATGGCTTTTCCCGCCCTTCCGAAACTTTAAAAGGAGAAGGCGGTCTCGGGACAAGTTTGGAGTGTTCTGTTTCCGAACGGGCACTCCCTTGAAATAAAGCGCCTGTTCACGTTCTAATATGGAGGAGCTTGTTATTTACATAAAGGTTAAAGGTTAATCCGAGTAACGGCATTGTGACTAATTATATATAGGTAGCACATGCAAGGAAAATTAGCGATATTACATTTCGGTATTATTCTATACCATCTTCAGACTCAATTATACAAGATTCATCGCCTGGTAGATTTACTAACTAATTGAACCAAATCGATCTCTACCGAGTCATGTAGACTATTAACTAACTGACACGTTGAGTGCTAGAAAATCGCAATACCATAATCGCACTCAAGATGGTATAACATGACTATAAATTAAATCGTCAATTAACTTAACATCAATTTTAGTCACCTACTCTGAAACTTAAGATATAGGCAATAAAACACCAGATATACTTTTGTTCCTGGAGCACAGCGTCTTGTTTATTTTCCTTTAAACTGCAATGAAATCGTGATTTCTCGAACCCCCATTTTCTGAAACCTCCCGATAACTGAAACCAAATTCGTTTCCCACTCCTCACCCGAACACTCTACCTTTACCTCCGATTTCTCCAACAGTACGATTTTTCGCTCTAATTTTTGTTTCCATTGGAGGTTCGAAAAATCGGAATTCCATTGTATGTTCATCTGCTGTAGGTTAGACTTTCTCACGACGATAATTCTTTTGTTTTTTTCATCGTGCTCGTTCATCTATAAAATGTGGGGTTAATGTAATGTTTAAAAACAACAAAGCTGATCACAGAAACTGGAATAGCTTTTTATAGTATCTGCATTACATGTCACGAAGGGGAACTGCAACTTGTCTTTGATGCTGAGGTCGTTTGCGAAAGAGAGCAAGTAAAGCTGATCTGTATTCTGGCAAACGGATAGTGTATAATATAGGATTTACAAGAGAGTTTGCATAAAGTAAAGCCCACAATGCAGAGTCTACATGAAAAAGCACTGAAAAGGACAGAGACTGCAATATTTTAAATTTACTGATAAAAACGACATAATACACTATAACTACTGGCAGGCACAACAGAAGAGATACAACAGTCACAATCAACAATGTCATGGTCAGTTTTCTTTCTCTACTGGTTGCACCATGGTGTTGAGGCTGCGCTCCACAACGGACTTTAATAACAATGGACGTGTAAGAAACACAAATGATCAAAAGGCAAATTGAAAAAAATATCAAATATAAGTAAGCAAAGTAATATGATTCATGAAACTGGTAGAGAAGTATTAAAGCTATTGTTAACAACCCAGATGTTACCCAAACAGCAGCAATTAGTAATCGGTATACCCATTTTTTAAGCGTTCGATGCCTGAACGGGTAAACCGTTGCGTGCACCCGTTCTAAAGCAATAATGGCCATGTTTGTTAATGAACCAAAGAGGAAGAACCACATCATAACAAGTAAAAATATCCAATCCTCAATTGAAACTGTCCACATCCATAAATTACACATTAGTCCAGGCCGATAGAACAGATTAAACACAGCATTCCCTGCTACAAACATATCTGTAACTGCTAGATTTATTACCAGGTACATGCTACGCTTGCGAAGATTGCGGTTTCTTATAAAAGTTATTATCGTGCAGAGGTTGAGTGTTACTATAGCAACAGACTCGGCTAGGCCTACAGTCATCCAGGGTATGCAGTCAGATAAAGACAGCATCTCAAAGCTCTGTCCTTTTCGGATTGTTGTTAGAAGTAATTACTCGCCAGTCTATCTGTGGAAAGATCGAAGTGAATTGTTATTATTGTCAGGTTCTTTTACTGCCTGTAGTAAAGCATGCAATTAACTGCAGGGATGCAAAGCTCACACCAATGTGCAGATTTAATTTTTGAAAGCAAGTCCTGACATTTATCGGATTTCGATGTGTTGAAAACCAGTTTTCAATATGTTGCTTTCAATAATCAGGTCTGTTGTAGTATGTATGTATGTTTTCAATAATTTGCTGTAAGCCCTAAATACCGAAAGCTTATGCTTAAATTTCGGAGTCCTAAAGGAAGGAAATTTGGTCTTTAAAAATCTTAACGGAAATATTTACAACAATTAATTTAATCAAAAAGAGAGCTTTCTTTTATTTTTGCAGGTTACAAAATTTATTGATAATAGGAGACAGAAATCTTTGCCATTGTAACCCAAATAAAGCGGTTATTACACAGCTTAGAGAAGACAAGCACGATATTCTGTCTTTTCTTTTCTTTGCAATGTAACGTCGTTTAACTTCTCGTCTTCGGAGCCATTTTTTACGCAAGATCAGCGTTGATGCCATCAATGGTGCTATTTTTCGTCAAATGTTTTTATTAAATAGCCTCTTAACTCGAAGCAGAATCTGAATTAAAAATAACGATGCCGTTGTTTATCTTTTTCAAGCAAAAATGCGCTTGAGTTGTCATCCCCGATAAATTTATAACACTGAGAATATAATGCTAGCTTTATAACTTGACCTGAGAATTTAAACAAATTGCACCTCAAAACGTCTCGATACATTTAATCGCGCATAACGAAAAAAGTAACGCTTATCTTGGTATTAAAACGTTCAAATGGACTTAACTACTAAATAGTCTCGAAGGGAGAACATCATAACCTTGGGAAAGATCAACGGCAAAGCAACAACAAAAAGTAAAGCCTTGGAGCAGACTGGCTCATAGCTGTCGGAGCTTATCCCTGTTCGTGTGGCATGAAGCGGCTAGGAGTATTTCTACTCCCCCTGGACGGGATGCTAGTCTATCGCAGGTCACTCCCCCGCAATTTGTTAAGTTTCCCAAGCAATTCGCCGGTACCCATTTATACTCCTGGGTGGAGAGAGGCACTGTGAGAGTTAAGTGTCTTGCCCAAGAGCACAACACAACACAATGTCCCCGGCCACGGCTCGAACCCGGACCGCTCGATCCGGCGACGAGCGCACTAAATATGAGGCTACCGCACCTCCACGGTATCCAATAGATATTTTAGAACAATTCTGAATATTTCACACACTGAGTTCCTTTCTAACAGCGTCTTTCATTATTTAAATGGTCTTGTTGTGATCCCAGACAAATTTTGAATGTAGAGAACAAGTTTTATCTGTTAAGGACCTAAGCATCTTTCAATAATTGAACAATGATGAACAAGAAAATGTGTCGCATCCCGAAACTTGTTTAAAATGTGCACCAACACAACGTCTATTTTCACTTCCCCGCACACAAACAACTAAGTAACACTTTCCATGGTAATGAAATGTTTGAATTGACATTACATTTATTTTCAAGCTTTCTCAAAGAGTGATTGTTATAGCATTGTAAAAACAAAGATCATAGAGCTCAGCAGTAAACATTTAAAGTTCTTTCCAAACTTGTACGAAAACAGTTACCAGAACAAATATTGCGAAGATAAGTGAAAAAAAAAAGTTGAAACGTCTTCAACTTACCAAGTTGTAAACAAGATGCTCTCTCTGGTGAATCTTTTTGTTAAAAGATCTGTTAGTTTTTTTTTTCTGTAAAGACATAGACAGCTTTAACAGTTTAAGCACAAATATATCCTAAAAAAGTAATGCACCTCTATAAGAGATAGACTGATATAGATAGAAGTAAATACGCAGTTATTGATGAGCAAGTTTTTTGTCTAAAGTTTAATTTTCCATTCAATACAAATTGCTTTTGTCGGGATGTCTCGCAATCCATTTATGAACAGCACAAGACAGGTAACGAACCTAAATAAAGCGATTTTTTTTTCTTGAAGGAAAACGTTCCTTTCTTCGCTATTCTTGCATGTAAGCGCTTAAATATCTTACAACAATTTTAGTGCAAGGCGGTGGAAAAACGTGCCCTATGGCGTTCAAATTTAACACATCACCATAACGTCTATATATGCAATTAGCTGTGCACAAAAAAATATATTAACTCTCCATGCTATAAAACTGTTTTAACTGACAGTGGACATTATCATCTATTTTGGCATAGACTTCAACCCACCTTGATAGAAAACTGTAGATCCTGATAAGTAGACTCAGTGTAAATGAAAGCCAGTCACACTTCAAAGAGAGATATAATATTTGCCTAATGGAAAAATGACAAATGTAGGTGAAAACAAAATGTTAAATTTATATGATGCTAAATAACTATTGACTTAAATAATGTTGTCGTATTTCCATCTTGGACTGTCTAGAAAACTTGCATTGCACCAAACCGTCACGAGAAAACAATATAATGGCGTCTAGATAAGTTTAATACCATTCTTACTTTGCTTGCTGATCTGAAAACAAAAGAATTTCTATTTTTTTCTGCAGAGTATTATTTGATGTCAACTAGAAACTCCATAAAAAGGTTAGAAGAAAAAACATTGAAACAGCAAATGTAACATTCACGGCGTGAAAACGTTTCCCGCACAGAACGTTTTTCTGTTGGTGTTAAAACAGTACTTAAACTTAACGTTCTCTAGATTTCTACTGAGAAACCTCTTGGCAAGGCATTTGCTATTTCTCTTCAAGAATGATATCATTTGTTTCGGCGATGACCGTCTAATGTTCGCATTCATTTGTGTCAAAGAAGGCAACAGCCCTTTCTTAGAAACTGCCCTAAGATTAGGTCTAAATATTCGCTGTTAAGGTAGCACACGTCTCTTCTCTATAATTCTCAACCTCACCGAATTCCCTTTTTTACTGACATCCGAAAATATCACGCCTGAAGTTATGACTTATTAATTAAGCTACACCCACCAACATTCGTCGCTGCTTGATCTTCTTAATGCTTTTCGCCTTCAAAAAACTATGAACCGTTCGTTTCGGAACTCTCAAATCAATTGTGAAAATAATATTAGCCAAGAATGAGGCACGATTTTACTCTTTGAGTACTCCTCCTCACTAAATTAAATTCTTCTTTATTATTAACATTATTTTCTTTATTTATGACTGAACTGTACGAACATTTGCTGACTGAGAGCCGTGAAGGTTTGGCCAAATGTAGACCGGTTTACTTTGTTCGTGTAAAACGGATTTCGGTGCGTAACTATCTTGCCGATGGATGATTTTATTAAATAAAAAACGCAAGTTATTCAAAATTTCTTTTCCTTTAAGACTTCATTTCAGCTGCCTTAGAAATTTAAAGTTATTCAGGGATATCAAAGGCTCTAATTTTACTTAGGCGAATTACTAACTCTCTGTTCAGTATCGACTATTACATTGTGGTGGCCTTGAATAATAGTTGTTTTGACTGTTATCCGGTAACTGTCTACCTTTCGGTAAACCTTGAGTCCGCTGCCTCGAAGACTGTCATTTGGACCCAAAATAAAACTAATGGCTAGTTAAAACTAAATTTGCTTTAAAACATAGAAGTAACTGTATTCACCAAGAATTGTTTATGATATTCACTTGGCTTACTTTGCACTTAAATATAGTGATTTTGAAGAGCTCTCATCATATTATTGGGCATTTTTATTTTTTCTTGATGTTTTTTATTCACTAAACAGGATGTACCTACAATAACAATTATCAGTAAAAATTCAGTGTGTCTCAGTTTAACCTACCTTGTCAATAGGAAACTTCAGTTCTTGGTGAGTGGGTCTGACAAGCAGCTCAGCAATGGTAAACAGTCACCCTGCAAAGAAATCATTTGGTCGAGCATAAAAATTGACAATTTTGCCTCCACTTATGTGATATTGAATAGTGGGAAGTTAAATAATTGTTGACTAAAAATTGATGCATTTTAATTTTAAGCAGGTGAGGACAATGCAACTCTACTCTAAAATACTGCTACCCGATGGCACAACCTCAGTATTTTTCTTGTTCTAACCTGAGAATATTGAAATGTAGAAACCTTCCGTTCTTTTAAATAATTCGAATGAATAATTTTGTTTTAGACATTGCGCTATGTACAAAAACCGAAACGTTCAAAACTCTTGCAACAGTTGAAAGATTAAAGGTTAAAGAGAATTCATTTTGTCTTAGGTCTTTGAGCTAAACGCTGGGCTTAATGTTTCATTTTGAATTGATGCGTATTTGCGACTGTACTTTATGGTTCAACATTAGACCTCGACGACGAATCTCGCATAATCCGTGTCAAGAAAAAAAAATACAGGCAGGTCTTTTTACGTAACTAACTGTGGATCAATAAATGTAGCTTACTTTATTTCCAATAATACTCGACTCGTTAAATTTTCTCATTTCGCCAGCCTCAGACTATATGACGCTTGATTTTAACATCGAACTTTACCCAGGTTTTTTCTCTGCTTAATCTTCCTGAATGACTGTCTTCGTTTAAAAGACCCTTTCAACTGAAAGTTACAGACCTCGATAATTTTCTAAATGCTGCAACCCGGAATTTATACAATAGTGTAAGCCCACCTTTGTCGTCTTTTTATTTTTTTGGCCTATAATTGTTCTCATCATTTGCGGGGTAGCTATAACTTTCTTGTTTTCGGCGGTAAGGGAAAATGTTGCGAAAGATGCCTTTATAATATTTAGGGCTACAGCCTAGGCGAATTTGATGCAGACCTGTATTTGAAACTTTAAAGTTTTGAATTTCTTATTACTGGAACGCCTGCAATACCAGGCTCAATTTTGTAGCAGCTTGAAAGAGTTCTATTAATCGAGAGGTTCAGCTGTTTCTCTATTTTTGTAAAGAACTGCATAAAATATTTGCTCTTACCAACAGATCACAGGAGACTTGCCATTCGAATTCCCGGTTGTGTTTTCAGACATTGGACAGTTAAGCAAGACGTAAACTCAAGGAGTTCTCCAAAACAGTAAAATAACTGTAATGCAGAGGATACGCGTTTCACTAAGTGTGATGTTTTTAACATGGGCCGCTTTTAATTCATAGGACTTGTTTTTTTACTGGAATATTGCCACTACCTGCTTTAATCGTATTGAAAGAAAAAAAGAAAGAGTAGAAACGAATTAACTCAAAAGTGAATGCAATTGACTTTCTCTCGGTTTCTACTTTGAATTTAATACGATGTTTTTAACGCAGCAACCATCCTAACTGACTGGGCCAAATGGTTTGACTATCACAATGTAATAAAAAGAATCAGCAAAAAAGTTTATAATGTCATGAAGCCTACCTTGTCAAGAAGGAACTTCTTAAGCCCTGGTCGGGAAACGGCGTATGATAGTCGATGATAGTTGAATGATTTTCCCTGAACTTTCACCGACTATCATCAAATATCATCAAATATCATGCGCCGTTTGACCTGGGCTTTAGCGATTGGTCTCAGTGCTAATGAAGAACAGTCTCTGCAAACTAGAAGTTAAAACTCATATTGCGTAAGTTAGTAGAAGAATTAAATGTCAACAATATGTCAAAATGCTCTGGCGTTAAATAGTAATTAGTTGAATATTTGTTCGTCTCGCTTTTCATCTGTCTGTGACAAAAAGACAAACATCACGCTTCAAACTGAATTTTCCGCATAAGAACTTTGCACTAAACATGCAAGAGGTGATATCTATGGTAAAAAAAAAGTATCAGGAAATATACCATGAAATATGTCTAAAGACTCTCTAAACTGCGTTGCCAAAAAAAAAAACCAAAAAAAAAACAAAAAACAACCAGCATTGTCGGGAAGTTGATTCAACCTCCAAAACGGGAGAGCAGTAAAATTGCATTAATTCTGAACTAAGTATCTTCGTGTAAACAAACTGTCAATATGCTATGCCGTTGAATAACAATTGGCTGAACTGTCTGGAATCAAGAAATAAACAACAAGCTACTGACGTAACTAAAACTTGCTGGCGGAGCACGAAATATACAAATCAAGTTCAGTCCTCTAACATTGATGTATGTTTTAGCAGACGTAGTCTACTATGTTTATGAAAGGCCGGTGCCTTCTTTTTTTTTTCAGGATTTTGTGGTTTTTAACGTTCTAAGAATTTGTTTTTTGTTCAGTATCAATGATGTTTGCCCAGATTCTCTCAGTAGTCCAGGTGAATTGTCTTCCAATTTCTTTTGTTCTCTTTTTATTTCATACACGACCAAAGACCTCCATCCTTTTAATAAAGGTCATTATTTTAACTATAATATTTTTTTTAAATTAAGGTTAAAATAGTCCTTGTTTTGCATTAATGCCTAACGTTAACTCAAAGCAACTTTAAAAACATTCGCAAAACAATTATTTTTGGCTAAGGTGCAGAGAGAAGGCCTATTGTAAATGATTGGCAAATACCTCTCAGTTATAACATTTCTGAGGAAAATTTAAATACACCCGACTTGATAATACCTCAAAATACCGCAATAGTCACTTTAGGAGTTAACTAGTCAACACGTATTTCTTGCCCAATATTTGCTGCTTTCTGACGTTCTAACCCCGCTCATGTTGACAGTCACTACACCAGTTTTTAATCATCTTGTCATCCTATTGATTATTTGACAGATAACGCACCCAACTTAGAGGACGCTAATTTCGTTTCTACTTCCTTTCAGCTGCTTCTAAAAAAGTTAATGCTTTGAAATTTTCATTTCGACTTCTGTGCGGTCATTATTAGGCATAGCTGTTTTCATCGTTTTCATGTCGGTTTTTCGTAATAATAACAATAATATAAATTTTACTGTGGGCGAGGGAAGTGTAGGGGAAGTATTACCGAGTCTGCGATGTAGAACTGTTAGAATGCTGCGAGAACTCGATCTGATCACGTGTTCGATTTAACCGGCTTTAATTTCCCTCCCTTGCCCCTTGTTATTATAAAGTGTACAGGCTTGCTTGGCCAACTTTTTCAATCCATGAAAGTGACTGTCTGCCTACCCTTTTCCCTAGCCTCGCACTGGAGTTTAACTTTCGTTTTAATGATAATCCTAGTAACGGCCAAAAAGCGTGCCATGAATTTAACTCTGAAAAAGGAATTATTTCTTTAAAGACTAGATATAGATATATCTATTGCATTGGTATCTCAATAGTCTGTTCACGTGACATGGAATTTTTACAGTAACTGTATTTTCGAAAAGCCTTCGTCGAAATTTGGTGTTTTTCAGAGTTTAAATTTCTGTTTTTGAATGATGTTGGATTTTTATAGATATTTTAAGTCAAAAGATTCACTCTTCTTCAACAAATTTAAATGCTTTTCAAGATGTGTAAGTTAATTGTTAAGTCAAGATTTCTGGACAAAGAAAGCGGGGTGCACCAACACCCGACCCCATTCCCTCCGGTTCACACTGAAAAAGGGACAAAAAGCCCAGGATAAAAAGGGATTAAAATCGCAGATTACGATGGCCTGGTAATGTACTGAGGATGACTCCAATGAAAGGACAACAATAGTTGCCTTGAGATGGACACCAACTGGGAGAAGAAAGAGAGTCAGGCGAAAAACTACCTGGAGGAGGACAGTGTTGAAGGAGCTGGAAGAAATGGATCAAGATCTTGTGGGACGAAACACAAAACAAAGCACAGGACAGGGTTCAGTAGCGGTGTATGACTGCGGCTCTATGTTCTAGCCGGGACGAAAAGGATAAGCGTGTTATAAGTAAATAAATAAGGTTAAGCTTAAGGCTTCGGTTTCTACTGATTGACTTCATACTTCGTTCGTGGTCTGCTAGTAGACCATTTCCGAGTTGTCTTTTGCCTCGAAACCATTCATATGGAAATGAGTTCCGCCTGCAGGTTCATTTTCATGCAAATCAAACTCATTTTCGCATGAAAGGTTTTGCACCAAGACTCGTTTTGAAACAGAGGCACAAAGAAACTCGGAAATGGCCTCTTAAAGAACTGGTTCATGCTTTGCGTGCGTATATCGAGTTATGGATGAAGGCGGGAAGTTTGGAGACAAGAGAGAAAGTGCTGAAGTTCCACGAGGCGCTGCCGAGAGTAGCTCTAGCTTCTTCAGTGTTCTCTAAACTTCCCAAGTACATCCATAACTCGATATACGCACAGCTAAAAGCATGAACAAATTCTTTTATAACATATCGACAACAACTTGGGCGCTAGGACATGTTGTATTTGTGATTTACTATAAAGTTCAATCAGTTGGGCGAATAACTGTTTAAATCACTAGGAATGGCTGCCCAGTCTTTTTAGCCCATTAGGGTTATTTCTGGCAGCCATGTACTCTTTTTATTTTAAACTTATTTTTGTTCATTCAATTTCTAGCTGAATGAGTACAAATAACGTTGTTGTTGTTAGTGGAACGAAAAAGTTTCATCTGGTTTCTGTAATTTTCAACGAAAAATCCGCTTGTTCGAATTAATAAAAATGTAGGCAAACAAAGTCAAAATACTCAATTGAGTTTTGGTGTAATCTTAGCTTGGTAAAATTCAGGGGACCGAAGTAGGGTTTGGATTGTTCAGAAGATGTTCACATTGCCGAAACTTCAACTAAAAGAACCGCAGCTTAAATGAAACTAAGATTGAGATTGGGAGAAGAGATATGCTAGCGTCGCTGTCGTTGAAGGGACGGTGGGTAGAGAAACTCGCTTTAATTATACCGTCGAGTAGAGAAGACTTGCGAGAGCGCAAAATTTCCATGCAACGGTCGTATATAGGGTCTTGGTAATCTCCCAGGGAACCTAAATAACCAAATCGGAGTTTGCCGCTTTGATAAATCAGGTCATGAAATGACATTTTACGCGAATGAGAAGGGTAAACTACCTTATTGTAGGAAATTAACGATCGATGCACTTTATAAAGGCGATTTAAAAAGAATGGCGTTAAATTAATGCATCTTAAGAAGGAATGTCTACTAAGACCAAGCCATATATCGGAAATATGTGGCACATGATAAAAAATCAAAATTTTTCATATTTAGCCCGGAGATGGTCTAGCCTATGGTAAGCCTAGAAAAGTGCTGGATTTTTTTCTTAAATAGTTTTCAAACCCGCCAAAAAATCACAAATTCATTACGGCCCACGTCTGGTCAAAAACACGCAAACTTTAGTGACTCATAAACTGTATTCCCGAATACCGGCCCTCGTGGGACGAGCGAGCGGTCAAACGCGAAAACGAGGCGTTGTAGGATAAAAATTACAGATGACCAGAGAAGTGACTGGGTTGACATGTCTGTTTTGCTTTGTGAGGATAATATTCCTGGCTCATCTCTCGCTGGGAGGAGCCCAGCAGAGCTAAAAACTGAGGAGATACGTTTTGTTAGTGCGCACACGTTTTGCGCATCACGAAAGGCTTTGTTTACACGCCACGCGCGCGGTAGGGTTGAATCAACCTACTGTAACCAAATCAAGTTAATGAGGCTCCACTTAAACCAGGAATACCAGAATAGAGGCATATTGCTGACCACAAACCATTAACGGCTTCCATCTGAAAAACTAGCTGTTTTCCGTGGCAAATTATGCTGAAATCCAACCGCAAACATGTACTTGCAATGGGGTAATGCGCGCGCGATTAAAACAAGTTAACAACATGTTAGACTTACTGGGGAAGTGACAGGAAAATAATACAACGAACACCGAAAAAGTTTTCCATAAAGATGAATACAACTCACTTAACTTTTAAAAACGCATAGTTAATTACTCCAACATTTTATGTTACGAAATGGGTGGTAACACTATTAAACAAGTGATTGGTTTTTGGCTGTGACGGAAAGTTATTTAGACTGAATTTTGGCTAAACCAGAGACAGCTGTGAGGGACGCTAAAACCGCTATTCCGACGATTTCCAAAGTTAACCTAAATTTCGAAAATTTCTCACTCAGATTTGGCCACTGTCTTATTTTATTTTCCTTCTGGAATTTCCAGATTTTTCCGGTTAAGGAGGCTGCTGGCTTTCCAGCACTTTTCCAACAACTATACTTTCATCTCCCGTCCTCAGCCAAGGGCGGGAGATGACTGACATTTCAGGCTATTTGACAGGTGAACACTACAGTGGAACTCCGCCTCACGATCACCTCGTTAATATGGTCACCTCGTGATTACGGCCAGTGTTTTTTTATCCCAGCGAAACGCCCTTACATTTTCTTACAAGAAAATTCCGTCAGTCCAACCACCCCGTTAACACGGCCAACAGCCTCATTCTGAAATCTCAACCTGTATAATCCTGTACAAATTTACTCCGTTAATAAGGCCACTCGAACCAGTTACGTTTATCTTTCCATTGCAATATGGCATAACGGAACTTGCGCCCTCTATAGCGAAGCTCATTAACCTGTCCCTCTCATCAGGATCGTTTCCCTGTAGTTGGAAAAAAGCCAGCGTGACTGCCCTTTATACCATACTTGCAATGTGGATGATGTCAACAACTATAGGCCATTTCACTAATTCCGGTGCCGTACAAAAATCATTGAACGCCACGTGCATGATCATTTGTTCGAATATCTCGATGTTCATGGCCTTATTTATAAGAACCAGTCTGGATTCAGAAAGCAGTACAGCACAGAAATGGCGCTGGCATATATAGTTGACAGTTTGCTATTTAATCTAGATAGAAACCGCGTCAATGGTATGGTTCTTGTAGATTAAAAAAAGGCTTTTGAAATGGTTGATCATGTGATTCTGCTCAGAATGCTTCAAGCCTATAAACTACAATCATGGACAAAAGTCTCGGGACAAATTTGCACTTTTGGACACACGCCAGACGCGAATACAACTTCACCTGCCTAACCTGGCCTCTCATTCCACCATGCAATGTTGAAAACTACTACCAGCAATTTCTTCTGATTTTCAACATTGTATTGGGTGGGGAGGGGGAAGAGCAACGCGTTTTTAAAAGGAAAGCAGCGCTTTTTTCAAACTTCAGTAGTAAAACACAGATAATTCATTAAATTACGTAAGTGTCTCAAAGACTTTTGCCCACGATTGTAGATAAGGGCTGGTTCATGACCAGTCATACTTAACCGAACGTACTCAATTGGTTTCATTTAAAGGACAGATATCGACTTTTAGGACTGATTACAGCGGGTGTGCCCCAGGGTTCCATATTGGGTAAAGATAAAGATAAGATAAAATTTTATAGTACACTCCTTAAAAGGTTTTTCAGTGAACAATATAATACATGAGGTGAGATAAGTACAAAGTACACTAGTTATATATTATGTATGAAGTACACTAATTATATAAAAAAAAAATGGAAAGGAAGAAAAATAAAAGAAATAAGAAAAATTTAATTTAAGAACTCACTGAGAAGCTTTGTCTTCAGAGTTTTCTTAAAATTTGCATGACTCTCGCATAGTTTTAAGTCTTTGTCTAAAGAGTTCCATAGTTTTACTATTCTGTAATAAAAAGATCTCTGACCAGCAGTGGTTTTGCACAGAGGAATATTCAGTTGTTGTGAGTTTCTTGTGGTTCTAAAGTTCATGCTTGATACTGTCGAAGGCCTTGCTCATGTCTAGGTACACTACTGCTGTAGCTTTAGTTTGGTCAATCGCTCGTAAGATTGCGTCTGTAGAGGATATTAATGAAATTTCGGTTGAATGCCACTTCTTGTTTCCACTTTGATGTGAGCTGATCAAATGCAATTTTTTCACACACCGTTGATATAATAGGCAAAAGTGAAATCGGTCTATTATTACTCGCTACTTCGCGATCACCTTCTTTTGGAATTGGACATACCTCAGCCGTTTTCCAGACACTAGGGAAAACACCACAATTGAATGAACTGTTTATAATAGAGGTTATCGATGGAATGGTAGCAGAAGCAGATTCCTTTATGACACGGGATGGTATTTTGTCAGTGCCAGGTGCTTTTTTGTTAGCTAGCGACTTCACAACTCTTTCAACTTCAGTTCTTCTGATGTTCATCAATGATCTACCCCTACATATCCACACGCACATCGACATGTTTGCCGACTACACTACCCTACTAGCGTCTTCTGGTTATGCTAAAGAACACTCTCAGCCGAGAGGTCGCCAACGTCGATGAATGGTCAACAATCTATCTGTTAATTGCTCCGAGATGAAGACAATACTAATCGATGGACCACGCCTATGGAGAAGTTTAAATAAAGAAGATCGCAATCTTGAGATTCAGCTTAAAGGCAGTGAATTAGAAAGGGTTGAAAACATTGAGCTGATGGGCCTTTTACCTGACCAACAACTCAGTTTCGATGTCTATATTGATTCTTTATGTAAGAAGATAACAAAGCGTATAGGCATACTCAACAGAATTGTAAGGCTTATTTACCAACAGCAGAACTCGTACTTTATTGTAATGCTTTAATTAAGCCACTGATAAACTCTTGGTCTTCGGCCATCGTAGTTTAGCTTGATTAAAAATATAACACAAATAGCAGTGATAAATATTATATTGCAGCGTAACATGGACAAGCTGCTGCAACCAAGACAATATAAATACAAAAGCGTTGTGCTCGTATTATCCTTGATACACAGCGACGCCATAGCATTATAGATCTATTTAACACTTGAGGATGGGTGCCATATTATACAGAATCCGATATAAAGGTGCTTAATTGCATACAAAAGGATCATGGGTACCACCCTGAGTACATAAATGAACTGTCAATATTTTTATGAATTTGTTATACGAACAAACATTTTAGATTAAGTCAACTTAAGGACAGGGTTTTTTTATTCCATGTTTTTTTTCTACTTTTAATTGCTACTGTTGGACATCTACAACTATGGAATTCACATACTTGAGCCGAGTATTACGTCCACTGAACATAAAGGGCCAACCCACCGTACACGACCGTTCTCATGTGGTTTTGAGAGTTTAGTTGGGAGAGCATTGCATCGGTAGCGCAAAGGTCGTAGGTTCGAATCCCGTTCAGAGCCTGAAATATTTTCAGGTCTTTTTTCCAGTAGTGTTGTTCCGCATGTCCCAGGTTCGAAGGTCAGCGAAAAAGTTCAGTCTTCAGAACATACAACATTTTCATTTCCGAGGAGATAAACGTGTACACTTTTCAAAATGGCCGACAACTCGCAACCTCGTGGTCGAAACAACAGGTCTTACTGCGCATGCGTGCAAAACTCCTATTATGAGGGGGACCCCAGGGAATTGCTAATTTACAACAAGGCTTTCTGCGGAACATCCTCCCCTTCCTTGATAAGACAATATCAACAAAATTGCACAAACTAAAAAAACACTATGAAAAAAAAAAGGTTCGGTTTCAATGGGCAAAGTTACACAACTGGTCTCCTGTACACCGTTTTTCCCACTTGAACGTCGACGACTCGGACCTGGTCGTCCTTTCCAGGAAGCACTTTGATGGTGCGTCCCAGGGGCCATTTTCCTCTCGGAGTTTCTGTAGACATTACAATCACCACATCGCCAACTTTCAAATTAGGTTGATCTCTGCGCCACTTCTTTCTTGCACTCAAACTCGAATCCACTCACGCAACCACCTATGCCAAAAGTTGCGAACAAGTTCCTTGATCCGACGCCACCTCTTTATTGGGTTGAAGTCTTCAGTGTCAACACTGTCCTGTGCAAATCGTCCTCCTACTTGCCCATGAAGGAAATGGTTTGGGGTGAGAGGAACAAGGTCCGATGGGTCGGCTGATTGATAGATTAGTGGCCGAGAGTTAATTAAGCGTTCTGCGCCAACAGTTGCACTTAATAGTTCCTCATCGGTGATATCTGCAGAACCCAAGATTGCATAAATGGCTTTCTTTGGCGCTTTGATCATTATTTCATGCACACCGCTGAAGTGCGGCCAAGCAGGCGGGTTAAAGTGCCAGTTGATTCTGTGGCTCGATGTTATATCTTGGATCTTGTTCTGGCTAAGGCTTCTAATTCTTTCAACTCATTACTTCCACCAACAAAGTTAGTTCCATTGTCACAAACAACATCTTTGGGAACACCAAGTCGTGACGTCATTCGAAAGAATGCATTTAGGAATGAATCAGTGTCAAGGCTGTATGCTACTTCAAGATGCACAGCCCTAGTCTCTAGACAAGTGAACAGACACAGGTATCTCTTCTGGCGTGTCTTTCCTCTCCCCTGTTTGATCATGAAAGGTCCACCAAAGTCACGGTCTACACTCGCGGTGACTCTGGTGAGCTTACTCCAACTTGAGTATCTTTGTGACTGCAGGCGGTCTTCACTGGTCAGAGCAAGGAATGTCTGCGTCTCTGTTTGTTCTGCTTCTTGGTACTGCTTACGGGCTTCAATGTCTGGTCCTTTCTTGACCTCAATTTTAGTCTCAGGCCACTCAGTTGAATCTTGCTTTAGGAATGCTGGTGCGTTCCACCATTTCTCTTTTGTCAACAGCTTAGAGCCACTTTCTCCTCTGGTCAGTAGATCAGCTGGGTTCTGTCCGGTTGGCACATACTTCCACTGATTTGGACTTGTCAAGGCTTGGATTGCTCCGACGCGATTAGCTACAAATGGCTTGAACTTTCGACTGCATCCGCGAATCCAGTAAAGCACATCCATGCTGTCAGACCAGAAGCTTCGGTGACTACTCTCAATGGCAAGGACTTTTCCAACTGTCTCGCTGAGCTTAAGCCCTACTACAGCCGCCATCAGTTCTAACCGCGGTATGCTTACAGCTTGGAGTGGTGCAACACGAGACTTTGAAGCCACAAGACAACAACAAACAGACTCGTCTTCATACAGACGTCTGGTGTAGCAGGCTGCGCCGGACGCTTCTTGAGATGCGTCAACAAACGTGTGTAAAGTTATGCTTTTTACTATAGTGGTGCTTCTCAGGCATCGTGGAATGTGAAGGGTGGGTAGTACTGACAGCTCATCAAACCACTTTGTAGCCTTCCACGACAGCCTTCTATCCACCGGCTCATCCCAGTCCACATTACTTGCCCACATCTCTTGAATCAGGACTTTGGCACGCATTGTGTACGACGACAGCAAACCAAGAGGGTCAAACAACGTGGCTATCTTCCTTAGGAAACTGCGCTTCGTATGATCATTGCTCTTGGTAGGCAGGTTAACTTGAAACTTGAACACATCCTCCATGGGAAACCACAAAACACCCAGTGTCTTAACAGAGGGCAGTTCTCCGCTGTCGAGGTCGACTTCGGTCGCACAATCTGAAGCTGGATTGGACAGTAAAACGTCTGGCACGTTTGATAGCCATTTCCGGGCATGCATCCCAGCAGAGTCCCATAATCTTGACAGCTGGCTGTACAACTCTACACCGGTCTTTGACATCTGGAACGGAGTCCATGCTGTCATCCATGTACGTGCTTTCCAAAACAGTTTCCGCCGCTAGGGGAAGTTCTGATTGGCGTTGTCTGGCATGTTCTTGAGCAACAAACTGTGCTTGGAATGGGGACGAGTTCACTCCGAATACAACTCTGTCAAACTCAAAGACGTCAGGTTCTCGGTCAGACTGCAAGTCTCGCCACAAGAAGCGATGATAAGGCTGATCTTCAGGTCTTAGCTTAATCTGCAGGTACATTCCTGAATGTCGCACATTAGGGCCACAGGATTGCGGCGAAATCTCAATAGTACCGCAAACAAGTCTTTCTGGAGTTTAGGCCCTTGGAGTACAATGTCATTCAGAGATACGTCACTGAATTTCGCTGACGCGTCAAACACAATACGAGTCTTGGTGGTCGGTTTGTCAGGCTTCAAGACTGGGAAATGGGGCAGGTACCAAAGTTAATCAGGCTTGACCTCTTCATGTGACACTTTGTGGATGTATCCCTTCTCTTGATAGGTCTCTAGTACTTCTTTGTAGACTTCACCGAGTTCTGGGGACTGCTTCAATTTCTTCTCAGTACACTGTAGACGACTCAAGGCCATGCTGTAATTGTCAGGTAACGACGGTCGATCCTGTTTCCAAGGCATGCCAACAACATAGTGGCCATCAGTGAAGGTCAAGGACTTAGCAACAATGTCCCTATCAAGCTTCTCATCCGGTCTGACAACCAGAGTTTCTTTAGGTTCATCAATGTCCCAGTAACGGCGGACAAGACTGTTCAATTCATGCATGTCATTCAGAAAAAAATGTAAGATTTGTCTGAACTTCTTCCGTGGGGATTTCTGGGGTCCCAATACACGTCCAGCCAAGCGGAGTCAGTCTTGCTATGGGCTCTCCTGCCTTTCCTCTGAGATCCTCCAACGAGTACAGCAAGTCTGCATGGTCCACACCAATTAGAAGATCAACAATCGGTCTTGGTCCAACCTGAGGGAACTTGATGCCTTTCAGATGCTTCCACTTGTGCTTATGTTTACTCCAGTCCACCACTTGCATACTTCCAGTCACTCTTTCGGCTGTATAGGCTGAGGCTAGTTTGGACACCTTTCCATCAGAACTGCTGATCATCAATTACACAACTGAGGTGGCCAACGTTTCTTGATTTTCATTCAATACGTTAACCGTTAGTTCATGTGGTCTACCTTCGAGACCAAGTTCTGCTGCAATGTCACTATTTAAGTAAGTCCTACTGCTTCCGTCGTCAAGAAGGGCATTCACTTTGATTCTCCGATGATGATTAGTTACATAGACAGGAACTGTTCTTAAGGCTACGAACCCTGACGAAGGCACTGCACCAGTTCCTGTAGTAATAGTGTGGGTTCTCTCTTCAGACTCCCCTTCCGCGGTGCCACCAACTTGCGATGTGCTTTACGAATCAACTTCTCCGCTACGTTTGCTGCCTCGATCTTCTCTTCTTTCTTTGGATCTTCACGAAGCATCCGGTGATGGTGAAAGCGACATCCATTTAACCCACAAACTCTGCTCCGATAGCATGCTTCTTCGCGGTGTCCATTACTGAGGCATCTGAAACACAATTTCTGCTCCTTAGCGACATTCCACCTCATGTCTACAGACATCTTCTTAAAGTTCTCACAGTCCCACATGCCATGGGATCCTTTACACAACTTGCATTTGTTCTCCTGTTTCTTCTTAGGTTCGAGATCTACTTCAGCTAGGAAGGTTCTCTCTCTCTTGGACCCACTGAGGACACCTGTTATGGTCTCAGAAGCTGTGGTCAAAAACTCAGACTCTCTGTCAACAAACTCTCAGTGTTCCTACATTCTCAATGCGATGGCTGTCACTAATCCACTGCTTGTACTTAGAGAGAAGGCCTTTGTTGAACTTCCGTTGAAGAGTAATGTACAATGATCCATTTCCTAGCTCGGCTTCCTGGTTAGCATCCTTCAAGTTCACAACAATTCCATCAAGCAGCTCTGAAAATCTCTCCAGGTCTTTCTCATTGTCCTCTCGTAACGGCTTAAAGGCATCCAGTTCTTCAAGGCGAAGAGTGAGAGCTCTACGTTTCCCACCATACTTCCGCTCTAGTCGAGACTTTGCAGCTTCATAGGCAGCAACAGAATGGCCCAAATGCTCGATTACTTTGAGGGCCTCCCCTTGAAGGCATTTACGTAACCTTAACAACTTGTATTCAGGTGATGCTTTGGTACGATCTACACAAGAATAAAACGCCGCTTTCCACGTTTTATAGTTCTTCTTTTGGCCAAAGAACTTCGGAATGGTAACTCTTTTGAGTAAAGCAGAGTCAGCGCTGATCTGGTCTGAAATTGAGGACGAAAGCTGTTGACTGTTCCCAGTGGGCATTAAGTGAGCTTGGCCTCCACTGATAGGTAATTGCTGTGTTGCTGATGGAACATAACGCATAGTACTCGGTGAGGACGCAGTTACTGCGGTAAACGGTAAGTAATCTGACCGATTCACAAAGTTTCCAACCTAAACAACAGGTAAAACTGAAGTGGGCTGCTGAGCCTGAAGGTACTGTTCAACCAAACCGGGCATAGATGTAGATGCCACTGAACATGGAGGATAAAACGGAGTAAACGGAGTAGACGAATAAACAACTCCGCCCATCGAAAGCGGAGACAGTCCGGACATCTCTCCAACGGCAGTCGAAATAATTGGCACATGTGTAGACGAAGACACAACAGGCTGTTTTTGAACACCACAATTTTGTTCCTTTATCGGTTCCTTGGACGACAGGCACTCGTTTAATTCTCCCGATTTTTTTTTTGATGCTTGTTCTCGGCCGCCACTGTGGTCATTTTCCCCCGCTTCTTGGTCCGGTTCTATCGGAAGCCTCTCGCTACCAAGTTTCTGTCCGAGTTGTTTCTCGCATTCCGCATACGTTCGCTCGATTTCTTGTTCAATTCGACCAAGCTCTACTTCTCGCTTGGATACTTCTTCTTTCAGCCGCTCCGTTTGCTCCCTGGCCGATGCATTGCTCGCGTTGCTCAAGTATCCTCTCACAAGTCCTTCGAGTTCTGTGAAATCCTCCTCAATTGCTTCCAGTTCGTTCGAAAGGACACTGAAATTTCCCGAGTCTTTCATATCTTCGTAACACTTTCCTAAATTCTCACAGACTCGAAGCACGTCCTCATAAGCGCCCGAAAATACATCCAAACTCTCCATAACTTACATGCTTGACGACAGCCCTCCTTCCATCACCATCATGAGCTTGTTTTTGGTCCTCGTGTACCTCCACTTCGATCGCATTTTCTCTTTCTTTAGTCGTTCCATGTCGAATAAATCTCTCCACGAACCTCGCTCTGCTACCAGCTATGTTCCGTATGTTCCAGATTCGAAGGTCAGCAAAAACGTTCAGTCTTTAGAACATACAACATTTTCATTTCCGAGGAGATAAACGTGTACACTTTTCAACATGGCCGACAACTCGCAACCTCGTGGTCGAAAAAACAGGTCTTACTGCGCATGCGTGCAAAACTCCTACTAGGAGGGGGACCCCAGGGAATTGCTTATTTACAACAAGGCTTTCTGCGGAACAAGTGTTATGGCAGCATTCGCATCTATCATCATGTCTACATTTAATTGCTACTCTTGGACATCTATTACTACTTAAGACAATTATTTTTAGACTGAGTACAGTACTGTTAATGTCGAGTAAATACTTCTTAACTTAGTTTTTAAATCATGTCCTTATATTGGTTTAATTTTAGATGTTTAATTTAGGTTTTAAAATATTTATAATAAATCTTTTATAATTCTTAATCAAGGGCCACAGGTTTATTAGTTTTATTAACTATCTAGTGTAAACTCTCTCTAAGTAAAGTTTGATTGAATGATTGATATCTAATGATTGAAGTTTCGGCTATTTTTACATTTATACCTACATCTCGAATGCCTATTAAAGAACAGTTGTTCAGAAGTGCAATTGTGTTTGTTAAGAAGTCACTTAAAATAGACCAGTCATGAAATTTGACCCCACCCCGTTAATACGGCTACTCGAAACAATTATGTTCATCTTTCCATATTTAATACTGTATGTACCGATTGAAGTTTCAAGTATTTTTTTTTTACATTTATACCTGCATTTCGAATGACTCGTCCCCAGTTATCTTCTGACAACTTCATACAGCGCACGGAACGGGGCGAGGTGGCATAGCATACAGCGCGCGGAACGGGGCGAGGTGGTAGCGCAGTGTGAGATGGGTAGGGAGAAAGATAGAAAGGGACCTTGCGCCGTGCCGCGTTTGGTATGAAGATGACTGGGGACGAGTCAGGTTCCATTGTACCACTTCAGAGCGGAAAAACATACTGTGCAGCTTTCTGCGTATCGCTAGCCCTACTTGCGGGCTCAGGTAATAATGCAAGCTGCAGTGGTTGGAAAGAGAGGCAGACTGTAATAAAGTAGGCGAGGATGTCGCTCGGTTGATTTATTTATACTTGAGCAAGCACGATTTTTTTTTCGGTATTTTACTGTTAAGAAAACAAGTCTCCCCCTACCTGCTGAGAGACTCTCGTGCATATATATTCAGTAGGTTGCTTATATGTATGCAATATGTAAATAATAATAATGTAATAATAATAAAGTTTTTGGGCGCATTTAAAAAACTCAATGCGCTTTCATTACTATAAAAAAATAAATTAGTTAAATCCTATAAAATATTTCTAATAACAGTAATAAATAAAATAAATGAAATAATTAATTAAAATACAGTTCCTCATAAAATAAAATAAATCAAAAGTAAGATTTCCGAAACGAGAATGTTTTGAGGGCCGATTTAAAAGACGAAAGAGATGTTGTATTTTTAACAGATCTAGAATCCGGTAGACTGTTCCATAATATAGGTGCGGAGGAAGAAAAGGCACGTTCACCGTATGTCACAGAGTTCACAGTAGGGACAGTGAAAAGAAGTTTAGAGGATAAGCGTAGGCTCCGTTGTGGGTGGTATTGTTGTAGGAGGGACGACAAGTAGGCTGGACAAAGTCCATGGATAATCTTAAAAGTGTGAAGAGTGTTTGTGGATAAAATGTGTCTTCGCAAAGAAATTGTACACTGAGGGAAAATAAAGGGTTCGGAAACCGTCTTTAGGTTAATTTTGTCCCCCAAAAATTGATTCTCTACGAAAACAATACACCAGCATTCCATTAGTGACGTTAAAATGTTGCTGCTATCACCGCTAAATGTAATAACGCTAAATATAATACCAACCGCAAATGTAATAAAAATTAACTGTAAATGTAATACTAACCGCAAATGTAATAAAAATCAACCCTAAATGTAATAACTTACCCCACCGTAAATGTAATACAATTTAACACTAAATGTAATAAGCTGACCAACCGTAATTGTAATACAAGTCAACTTCAAATGTAATAACATAGTGTTGAAAGCTCCCTTACGGTAACCGGGCATCACTCAAAGCTTAACTGGTAACTTCTGAAGATTTCCCAAGAAAATAGCCCTTCTGATGGTTAAGCATTTGCAAACATCATTTCCGAAATTCTTTACAGCGGATGGCGCAATTACATAGCCCACTTTCGAAAATAGTGGAAGCCTGGGCGAGAGAAGGCGCGCGCTCAGTTGTGGGATCGTTTGGGGGAGCACGAGGTTGAAAACAAATGTGCGAGCGCCTCCAAACGATCCCATAATTGATCCCTCACCCATACTCACCCCAGGTTTACACTCTTTTTGAAAGTGGGCTATTATTAGAAGTCCTCCTGATTGTGTTCAAAAGAGTTTGATGAGACGGTAGTATGATAAAACAGATAAAATATACTGATGGTACAGTTGATATAATGACAACTTTAATAGCAACGATACTCATTCATATATAATCACAACTTATTTGTAAATTAAATAAACATATTAGAAAAACGTATTCATACCCGGATAGGTATTGTATGGGAGTAACCCCCCGGGGATGATCTGCCTAACGGTTTAGTTAGTAAAGGTGATTAACCGTGATTGGGTAATCTGATAATCTTTTGAAGTGACATCATATCACTGACGACATTGATGCCATTTACGCCTTTGCCACCCTTAGTAGCGTGTTATTACCAGTTAAGCTTTGAGTGATGCCCGGTTACCGTAAGGGAGCTTTTAACACTATGTTATTACATTTGAGGTTAACTTGTATTACAACTACGGTTGGTCAGCTTATTACATTTACCGTTAAATTGTATTACATTTACGGTACGGTAAGTTATTACATTTAGGGTTGATTTCTATTACATTTGCGGTTAGTATTACATTTAGAGTTAATTTTTATTACATTTGCGGTTGGTATTACATTTAGCGTTGTTATTACATTTAGCGGTGATACAGCTGCTAACCGGGCATATTGGAGAAGCGTGCAAAGTTCATAACTTTCTTTGTTTACACGATCGACGAAATTCCCACCATTTTTTCTAACTTGGGGCCTGGCACACAGTCAAAACTCGCGCATGCTTATTACCTTTTTCCGCTCTGAATTGTACCACCGTTTATTATATGGCTACCTCCGTGAGCGGACAAGATGAATCAAATCCTGCGCTGTGATTGGCTAACCGCGCGGGCAAGATGGAGCTGTCTTGCCCGCTCGGGAATACCCGCCTTGTCTCGCAAGGAAAATTCCCCGAAAGCCATATAATAGATCCTTTCCTGACCAAGCTTGTTCGGTCAAGATGGCTGGATATTGGCCTCGTTCTTTTTTAGCGAGGTTATGGACCTCGACTCCGTTTCGGTCCATAACTTGGCCAATATCCAGCCATCTTGACCGAACAAGCTTGGTCAGTAACCCGTATTTATCAACTGATGCTATAATCAAGTGTTTCCACATGACGTCTCGACAACCATATTGCATTTGGTGTCCCAAAACCATCAAGCGGCGCAACCTCGTTCCCAGGGAGGTTCCCTCTCTTCCTCCCTCGATGCGGCTGGTCACGTGTCTACGTATGCCAACCAAAGCTGCACAGAGGGTGGGTCCTCAACTTAAATTTTGTCGATACTGTCTAGGGAGGGGAATGTTGCGCTGCTTATTTTGAAAGTAAAGCAAGTGTGTTTGTCAGAGATCCTGCCCGACTAATGCTTCCTCGCTATTATCTGAACTTCTATGAGTATGAGATGCTAATTGAGAGGGAACTTTGCTTATTTTTCACTGCTTTCTTAAAAACCTTCGACAACCTGCTTCGGATTAGTTTAATCAGTTTTTCACAGCAAAAGAATTAAGTAACCGTCAAATTATCGACGGGATACATTCAGCTAAATAAGAAGCTAGTTTCTTGGCCGAAAATTGGACTTACCGCTAGAACAGTTTTAAAACGAAAGCCGTTGGATTTTCCAAACGCGCAACCGATGTCGCTGTTATCAAGTTCTTCATACAGTTTCTCTCAGCAAGAAAACCGAATGACCGTCAAACTGTCGATTGGATGAATTCAATCAAATTCAGAGTTAGTCTCTTGGCCAAACACTGGACGTATCAAACTCTACCCGAAGGCATCAATGTCTCCGTTGTGATTTTGCCGATCGAAATATATAAGCTGCTTAATCAAGGTATTCAGCACTCAGTCGTTGTTGATGTCAAGTAATTTTTTTTCGCCGCAAGAGAATGGAATGACCGTCAAACTGTCGATGGGAGTAACTCAATGAAATTCAAAACTACCTTTGTAGGCGAACAAACGACGTACTTAACTCTAACCGAATGGTTAAATAAAATTTACCGCGCGGTTCATTTACTGTTGTGGTCGTCATTTCCAAGTTCTTTGCCAATTATTTTCACCACCACAAATTCCAAAGACCGTCCAACTAACGATGGGAAAATTCAGCCAAATGCAGAGCTAACCTTTAAGCCGAACTTTGATGCATTGAACTCCAACATCGAATGTGTCAATGCCTTCGCTGTGAGTTCGGCCGAAGTTACAAATTCCACTCCCTACTGGGCTCAGTAGGTGAGCTAAGTGGAAACAAGCTTTAACTGTCCTGCCCCTCCCTCCAATCATTCTTCTGGAACTGCCAAAAGCTAGCAGACACGTGACCAGCCTTAACCAGGGTACTTTCTTGAGGGAGGAAGAGAGAGGACCCTGGGAACGAGGTTGCAAGCGGTGGGACTTACTTAGCTTTTATCTGATGTAAACATTTTGTTTTGTTCCAATAAATTTACATGGCCGCTGGCCACGTGAGTGAAAACGCTCTTAAGATATGACATAAATGCCCAGCCATTGGTAAACTAGCAACAGTAATTTTTATGGCATGATAGGTTATCATAAAAACATAACCTGTTTCTAAAAATACACTAAATTTTAGCTTTTCAAAAGTGCTTTTTACTCAAAAAGAGCTCGGTGACCGCCATCTTTATAATGGGAACTGTGATAAGAATATTAGATGCAACGTTTTGCAAAAGTTAAAGAAATTCTGTCTTGTGGGTTCAGAGCCACTTTAAATTTTCGAAAAGTTAAGGTGGCTCTGAATCTTCTCGATGGAATTTCATGAACTTTAGCGAGAAAATGCAAGACTAGAAACTAGCACCAAAAGTAACTCTCAAATACTTTATTTCTGTACATTGTAAAAAAAGAAGTGTATTTACATAAAAAAAAAACTGCTGGTAAAAAATAACGCAACTTACATTTCCACTGGAAAAAAAAAGTTCTCTTCTACCAATTGATAATATTTAGTATCAACACACACAGCGTTAACTAAAAACAATGACAGAGCTTGACTCTCGAGAAATCAAAACAATAGTCTAAGTAGAGAGGGAACTTGGGAGAACACGTTTGCTTTGTCGAGAATCATTCTATTTCAACTAGGATACAATGTTAAAATCAACAATCATCGAGGATTGTATTAAAACTATACTACCCATTTTCGTAACAGCCATGCAACTTAAAAACTCGTTCAATTCTTGATTTAATCACGGGCCTATCTGATTTTCGATTCCTTATAATTGTGACACTAAGACCTCTACTGATTGTACTCTCAATACAATACCAACACACTTTGTTACCATGACAATTGGAAAAGTTGCCGAAATGATTCTTTATCTGCATTTCATTTAGAGTGAAGTCTTTTAACTAGAATACGTGAAAATTCTCAAGTAGCTTTTACGATGAAAAACTACATTCTCCTGACCAAGTATTGGGAATGTATGAAGATAAGGAAAGGAGAAATCATCAAGTGAAACTGAACTTAAGTCTTTTAAATACTCTCTAGATCAAGAGTGGAAGGAATACAAATCAAGACTCTCTAGCAGCTCTTTTGGAAACACAAAACCTCACACCCATCTCTAAATTAGGGCAAAATTATTCTTCCCAAATTTAGCTAACTAGCTGTACTGAACTGCTCAACGATGCAACTGTTTCTTTTCTTTTCTTTTTTTTTTTCGCAATGATGCGACTGTGAAATAATTGCTATGTTATTAGACCCCACTGAGAGGCTTATAAATCTTGGAGTTTAACCTAAAACGAATGAGTTAATTATTATATATATTGATATTACATATTTTTGTGTACCTTTCAAGTATATTGTACAGTAATAAATGATTAAACACTGCAACAAAACCCTACACAATTAGAAGATATTTTTTTTAGTACACGATTGCTCCCATACAAAATGTTAAATTTCTAGCCCAATTATTTCAACTCTCTCATTCAAACAATGACAAAATGGTCTCCTTGCCTTGCAAGTTTTGTAGGCCTATAATGCCAATGGGCTGTTATTCAAAACAGGACCCAAACAATTAAAGACCTAAACCTCTGAACATGCCCTTTAGATGAAAAAACTATCTTTGCAAATACAGGGATGAATTACCTTTAACCCCTCTTCCAACGATGATAAGCATTGGAATTATTTTAAGGCCATTTACTCCAGTGAGAAAAACTGATAGAAGTATAGAGCAAGACTAGACTTCTGTCCTAAAGAAACACAAAGAGATCAATGCTCCTTTTTCCCAGCTGCAAAGGCTATGCGGGTAAAACCACCTCAAAAGTGAGAAAACAAACACTGAGAAAAGATTTTCATTACGACCAAAAGAAATACATTTGTAACTTGACTTCTCTTATACATACATTTGCAGTACAACAAGATGCAATCACAGGAAATGTCTGTTTAAAAGAATCTAAGTCCCAAACTAAGGGCAAGGCAGGACAGGGAACTTCTGGATTGTACTTGTGCCACTTCCTTCCATTCACATTGTTACACACATCCACTTACATGTACTTTCTATACTCAAAAAGGAGTCTGAATTGAATTTCTACAAGTTTTGTTAACACTGACTTTAAGTTCCAAAGATCAACGTGTCGAAATTAAACTCAACTATATTGGAAATAACGTACAATAAAAATAAAAGTGACTCATGACCATTGCCCTTAACTGAACAAAAAGCAAACAAACAAACAAACAAACCAAAATTCAAGTTTAAGGCAATGTGTGTGTGTGTGTGTGTGTGTGTGTGTGTGTGCTGAACAATGTTAAGGTTCCTGCACTGCAAGCCCCTCATACATGATTTGTATAACTGATATCAATTACCATGGGTCCTATATGGCCTCCTATATCTCCCTCATAAGGAGGCTCAATAAAAAAGAGCCGGGAAAATGTTCCAGCACTCTTATGACATGGGACACTACCTGGCTGATATGTCATAATGTTTTAATAAGTACACGTATGCCTGTATACAAACTTTACAAGGCAGTATTTATTTCTTGACATCTTGACACATTTTGATCAAATTTCATGAACTGTAATCCTCTTCCGTCTTTGTGATCCTGTACTTCTCCCGTCAAAATACTGGTTCTCTTTTGTTCTGTAGAATTTTTAGATCCAATTGATAAAATTATGTACATTTGGTGACATTCGGCAATAAGATCTTATGCAAGTTACGACAAAAAACTTTATATACATGTACTGTAATCAGCCAGGACACTGCCCTTGTTAGAGAATGAATACCACACACAGACATGGACAATACAGAACCTTAATCAAAGGCAATTGTCCATTGCAGATCTCATCTGGCATTTTTACATTACTTATTTTGGTCTGACCATTATTCATTCTTAAGTTTTTAATTTTTTTTTTTTACGCAATATTTTATGTATGAAAAGAGCCATCTAGAATAACAGAAGGTGACAGAAGTTCTAACAAAAATCCTCATCACAGGTTTGTGATCATTGACAAACCATCTTCTAGGTGTTGTAGTTTAAGCCACTGTAGTTGTATTGAAGTGTAGCGTAAGAGCTGCTGGCCGGTAACTGGCCAAGAACTGATGTGCTTGCCGTGTAAGCAATTGTTGATCAGGTGTTTTGCCACACGCTACTTGTTCCCATGCTGTGTCAAGCTGCTAAGATAAACAAAGAACGGGAATATATATACCAACAAAACAATAACAGCCACTCACGTTGTCTCTAGACTAAGGACAGAATAATATTCTTGATTAGACCAACTATAATCCAGTATTCTCATTTCTATACATGTACAATCACGGTAACTACAAACAGGCTGTGACAGAGAAACTAAGATAAGCATTAGGATTACAATAATGAAATATATAGGAAAGAAGGGTGTTGGTAATGATTTGTTCTCGGTCGCATGCTTTCAGAACAAAAACAGCAATAATATTATTACCTTTGGTGTTGATTTCTACGGAGTCTCTTGAAATCACAGTAAGCGCATGGGATGCCCTTTTCTTCGGTGTCGCTGAAATGAAAAGATGCCATGGTTAAATATTCCAAGGTTAGAATTTAGAATTAAGAATTTTTCAAACTGTACTTTAAGGTCCGGTAATGCGGGCAACATTTTTCTTCAACTTGTCTCGCAACTTTGTTGCATTGCAAGTTGAAACCCTCTGTTGCTCGTATTACCACGTTTGTGATTAACTTTATTATATTTTTAGGATTTTATAAATTGCACATATCTCTATTTACCAGGGCACCTTTAGATACCAGCCTCCTTGCTGAATCGGCTACCCTGGTACAATAGTTACGTTACTTACTAAGGTTGTAAACTGACAAGATTTGAGATTTGTATTGGGGAACTAAGGTAGGTTAAGTCCACACAAGAGCCAAGTGGCTTATCAGGACAGAGATTATCCCGGTTTCTGTAGCATGAAGCGATTATGAGTATTTCTACTCCCCCCTGGATGGGATGCTAGTCCATCGCAGGGTTACCCCCAGCATAAAATCCGCCGGTACCTATTTATACACCTGGGTGGAGAGAGGCACTGTGAGAGTAAAGTGTTTTGCCCAGGAACACGACGCAATGTCCCAGGTCAAGACTTGAATCCAGACCGCTCAATCTGGAGGCTAGTGCACCACCCATGAGCCCAATGCGACTCCCACAAATTACACAAACAAAATATAACAAAATCTACCAATCACACCCTACAGACGTGACTTTTTAAACCCACTGAAGTACATGTAAACATCTGTTTCCTGAGAGGTCCACTAAGATAATTGATGGTAGGGAAACAATGAACCATTGATTGAGTAGACTTGGTGTGTTAATGAAAGGTGCAGTAATTTTTAGTTCCTACTCTGGCTAAACTAATATTTATATGTCATCATAAGTTGTGCTTATTTCCAACGTAAATGTTGCTGCAATTCTAAGAAGCTGTTCCCCGCATGCAGACATCCCTCACATGTAGGAAACTTCTGCATCCACTTCAGCAGGGGTTTCATTAAGGGCTGGGCAGTGGGCAAATTGACCAGCTGTGGGGATGACCATCTAGAGGAAAGGTTTTCTTATAAACAAGTTCAATTTAAAAAGTTTTTCCCGCCTGTGAAAACCATTAACCCTCCTGCTAAAAATGCTAATGAAACCCCTGCTTAAGGCTACGAATCTGATGCCACATCAAGACAATAAACACTAGTTTATCACACTGTTACTTCCCAACACTTGTTGTCTCCCAATGCATTGAATTTGTATCAAGGAACTAGATGCTTATCATTTCTTTTGAACAATGTATGGCATTTTAAGCGTTACTTAATGACATACTGAAGTCTAAAGTAAACACTTGAGAGCCACAAGTCACCTGGATATCCACAGCACTAGGACATAAGAAATGTTCAACGCGTGTAGTTTGTGCTACGTTTTTCCACTTACTACAGTTTCAGATGGCACAGAACAGGGTGTGACGAAGGGGTTGTGCTGGCCAAAGATCTCTGAGGGCTTGATCAGGGATGAATCCTTGCATGATGAGGGTACAACTGATGTATGCACACCACTCAAATCCTCCTGAAAACAAGAGCATGTATTAGAATAATAGCTTAAAAGATATGTGCGCTGATTGCTTTTAAATCATGTATCCCTAACTCGATAGAAACACAGAACTAGCACCACCTATTGACGTAATGATGGCGTAAGCAAAGAGAATTTACATTTTGATGATCAAAGTAAACAAGTTTTTTTTCTTTTTTTCGTCGCCGTATTTTCTAAAAGAAATAGAAAACATGTTCTCCATAATTCTCTCAAGTTATAGAAACACTCGTGAAAGTTTGGAAGAACACAAAAATGTTGTAGAAACACTTGCTTGACGGAGCGTGTTCCCAGAGCATTTCTTGTTGTCCCAAACTTCCACTCGTGTTTCCATGATTCAATAGAAACAGGGTACATGTTTTCTATTTCTTAATAATTATGTTCCTCATCGATGGGCAAGCCTAAGTAGGTCAAAATTAAGCTGCGCGGAAGCCGGTCTCGGCTATTCTTTTAGTGTTGAAATTAAGTGGGGCTATATTTCGGCCAGCAAGCTCGAAAACGAGCGATGAATTATTTTTCCCCTGACGAATTCAATGAAAACCAAGGTCATCACTGTTGAGTTGTGATGACAATAAAATCACAGAGCTACGGGCTGAAATTACAACAAAACTTTTAATGTCCAGTTCTGGTTTTGACCTACAACAACTGCTGCGCCACGAGGCACCAAGGTACACGTGAGTGCTAATCACATGACTATCGCCACGCGTGTCACGCCACAATCACGATTTAGTTTAGAGTCCCCGGGACTGGGAAATATCGTTCAAGTTCTTGGAAATCAAGCCTAAGTTAGTGAAAATCAAGCTGCGCGTAAGCCAGTCTCGGCTACTTTTTTAGTGTTGAAATGAAGTGGGGCTATATTTCGGCCAGCAAACTCGAAACCGAACGTTCAATTATTTTTGCCCTAGCGATTTCACTTAAAACCAAGGTCATCACGATTTAGTTTAAATTCCCTGGGACTGCGAAATATCGTCCAAGTTCTTGGAAATCAAGTCTAAGCCTGTCAAAATCAAGCTGCGCGTAAGCCGGTCTCGGCTACTTTGTCAGTGTTGAAATTAAGTGGGGCTATATTTCGGCCAGCAAACTCGAAACCGAGCGTTCAATTATTTTTCCCCTGGCGATTTCACTGAAAACCAAGGTCCTCACGATTTATTTTAGACTCCCTGGGACTAGGAAATATGGTCCAAGTTCTAGGAGATCAAGCCTAAGTTGGTCAAAATCAAGCTGCGCGTAAGCCGGTCTCGGCTACTTTGTCAGTGTTGAAATTAAGTGGGGCTATATTTCGGCCAGCAAACTCGAAACCGAGCGTTCAATTATTTTTCCCCTGGCGATTTCACTGAAAACCAAGGTCATCACGATTTATTTTAGACTCCCTGGGACTAGGAAATATGGTCCAAGTTCTAGGAGATCAAGCCTAAGTTGGTCAAAATCAAGCTGCGCGTAAGCCGGTCTCGGCTACTTTTTCAGTGTTGAAATTAAGTGGGGTATATTTCGGCCAGCAAGCTCGAAACCGAACGTTCAATTATTTTTCCCCTTGCGATTTCACTGAAATCCAAGGTCATCACGATTTAGTTTAGAAAATTACTCTAAATGCTAGGTGGAGGAAATAATTGGAATAAAATGGCTTACCTTATGTTTGCATTACGTTATTTCTATGTCTCTGGGTTTCTGGAGGTGGTTTAGAGCCATTTAGGCGAGTGTTACTTTCTGGGGGTTTGCTTCCCCTAAAGAGAAACGAAACTTAGCAAGGCGACCTACTGGCCCGACGGCCCGCACTGAAAGCGCCATAAATTCCACAAAAATGTTCTAATCTCGTCAAAATTGCCTCATGGCAGCCGTCGTTAACTCTTCTTCCCATTCGCTTTTTCCCAAGGTTTCAAATAAGTTTATCTTAACCACCCGAGAATCGCTGGTTTTCCAGCTCTTGTTTTCCATTTTTGCTCCGTCTCGATCCGTAACCGATTATCTTGGCCACACGATTTGAATTTCGTGACAAAGTCGCCTCCAACTGTCGAGAGGCACGGGGTATTTTTTGATGCGGTTGGAGACAACTTTGTCACGATAGCCCGGTCGCAAAGCTAGAAATTCGAAAAAAAAAAAAAACCTAAAACTGTGGGCCCAAAAATTATATCACACACAAAATATGTCACACCTTGCCGAAATTTACCGCCTGTTTTTTAGACGCATTACCGGGGAGTTTGTCATTCCTATCTGTATATCCGTAGGTGTGTTCCTACGAAATGTAAACTCTTATACGAGTTAGGTATATATATATAGGCGCTTCGGTTGTATTGTTAAACTTGCTGACGAAGCGTGCGTTAGTCACACGAAACGCATAGGAGAAAAGAAGTTATACAACTACAGTTCGCAGAGTGCTGCTCACTAGTTAAGTTTTTATTAAATTGTTCTAGTCTTCGAGTCTTCATAACATGATGTGCTAAACATATCTCTCGTCTGGTTTATTGGCTCACCGCTACGACACATACTGTATGAGGTACAAGAACTGGCAAACCTGCACTACATGAGCTGCATTGCTCCGATGGATTTCCTCATTCTCGATATTTGAGCCACTCTACCTTGTAAACTTCTCGTCGCCTTGCCCTACAAATTTTTCTTCTCGCCTGAAGACGAAAGCGTAGTCTGCTTTACGCGACTCAGCGCCGTTAGATCGACCGCGAATAGGTTACGAGTAAGATCCGAAACGACTCTGCTCGCAGGGTAGCTGCGAAAGATCTTCAGAGAAATGGAGTTTTTTTATTATGAAATTCAAACGCACAACATGCGCGTAAACCATCGGAGGGGGTCTTATAACCGGAATTTTCCGGCATTTCCTTAAGCTTCTTTCTTGCCCTCCCAACTTCACCCGTACATCGATTATTCACAATAGAACATGAAACCGTTGTTAAGTATTATGTTCATCATGCGTTTTCAACTTCCGGTGGATTCATATGCCAACTATAACAGTGTAAAAAGGTTTGAGTCACTAAAGGAGATGAATGTAGGGTTAAGGTGCGCGTCTAAATTGCAGTTGTTGAATCGGTTTCCTAATAATTTTTAAATAACAAATCCAAACAAAGAGAAAGTCAATTCGTAGCATCACTGACACTTTTATTTATCTTTATCATAATCTAATATGTTATATAGCACTTAGTATGCTTTTAAACATCTATCAAATTTTCATATTGTACATTTAAAATGTATTATACCATCTTTCAACCTAGGACCCTTTTCCTTTCGAAAGTGGAAGGACAGATAAAGACCCTGTGTTGGCCGGTACGTTCTGCTATGTCATTGGTCCCTTGATAATATAAACCAAATGAAGTAATTCAGTAAGAATAAATTTCGATGGAGAAAATGTCGGCGACGTCAACCCCCCAGAAGATTTCTGCTCAAAATTCTTTGAGGGAATTGGATTTGTTTCAGTTTACTTCTTGTTTGTTTGTTTGTTTGTTTGTTTGCATTTCACTATTTTTTTTCTCCATGGCTTTTCCAGTCCTTCCGAAACTTTAAAAGGTAAAAGCGACCTCGGGACAAGTTTGGAGTGTTCCATTTCCGAACGGGAAACTCCCTTGAAATAAAGCGCCTCTTTACGTTCTAATTTGCAGGAGCTTGTTATTTACATAAAGGATAAAGGTTAATCCGAGTAACTGCATTGTGACTGATTATAGATAGGTAGCACATGCAAGGAAAAGTGGTGATATTACATTTCGGTATTATTCTATAATAATAATAATAATAATAATAATAATAATAATAATAATAATAATAATGATGATGATGATGATGATAATAACAAACTTCTATGGGACTTCAGTGTGCGAACAGACCATGAAATAGGGGCTAGGAGACCGGATTTGGTGATCATTGACAAGAGAGACAAGAGCTGTCAGATTATAGATGTGGCAATTCCAGAGGATAATGGGGTGAGAGAGAAGGAAGATGAAAAAGTTGAAAAGTATCAAGATCTAGCAAGAGAAGTTCGAAAAATGTGGGGTGTGAGGACAAAGGTTATTCCAGTGGTAGTGGGAGCATTGGGATCAATACCACTGAGATTGAATGACAATCTGAGAGCCATTGAGGTGGGCATTCCTGTTGGACTGATCCAGAGATGTGCATTGTTGGGGTCAGCAAGAATTCTTAGAAAGGTGCTGAAGATGTAGAAAGAAGAGAAAAAGCAAACAAGGGGTGTTTCCTGGCCTCCCTAGGCAACTTGTTGTTACCCGGAGCCAATGACGAAACCAGCTTCAATATCATCAATAGCTGTGCGAATCTTTACTACTACTACTACTACTACTACTACTACTACTACTACTACTACTACTACTACTACTACTACTACTACTACTACTACTACTACTACTACTACTGCTGCTGCTGCTGCTGCTGCTGCTACTACTACTACTTCTACTAATGTGGTTTTCAGGGAGGTCCTGAAATAAAATGATGGCAATCAAAAAAGTTAAATTGCTGCTGCTGCTGCTGCTGCTCCTACTACTACTACTACTACTACTACCACTACCACCACTACCACCACCACTACCACCACCACTACCACCACCACTACCACCACCACTACCACCACCACTACCACCACCACTACCACCACCACTACCACCACCACTACCACCACCACTACCACCACCACTACCACCACCACTACCACCACCACTACCACCACCACTACCACCACCACTACCACCACCACTACCACCACCACTACCACCACCACTACCACCACCACTACCACCACCACTACCACCACCACTACCACCACCACTACCACCACCACTACCACCACCACTACCACCACCACTACCACCACCACTACCACCACCACTACCACCACCACTACCACCACCACTACCACCACCACTACCACCACCACTACCACCACCACTACCACCACCACTACCACCACCACTACCACCACCACTACCACCACCACTACCACCACCACTACCACCACCACTACCACCACCACTACCACCACCACTACCACCACCACTACCACCACCACTACCACCACCACTACCACCACCACTACCACCACCACTACCACCACCACTACCACCACCACTACCACTACCACTACCACTACTACTACTACAGGAGTCTCCACTCACTAATGTGGTTTTCAGGGAGGTCCAGAAATAAAATGATGGCAATCAAAAAAGTTAAATTAAACCAAAATTATTACAGCGATGATTAAAAACCTCTAAAAGCTAAAAAAATATATAACTAAAGATAAATAAAGTTGAAGCATTGAAACTCGTAATAAAATAGAAAAATACAATTAGTATTTACGGTTAATACAACTATCTAGCTTATATATACCTAATATTTACATTAATGTTTTGCGTAGGACATTCTTAAAGTCTCTTAAAGATAATTTTTTTGTTGTTGGCAATAGGTCATTCCAGTCAGCCAAAACACTGTTAAAGGATCTAAAAAGTCCCCAGTTGGTAACCGATTTTGTAGTTCGAATGATTTCCTTAGAGCGGGTGTTATAGCTATGATAGTCTTGTCCTCGTACAATGATGTTATTTCTACTCTTGTCATTGACTAAATTATACATATGGATGCAACGTTGCATTTGCCTACTAGCAGACAGGTTCATCCAGTTTAGATCTGAAAGTGCTTCGGATGAAGACGAATTCGGCGACCTATCCAGGACCAAGTTAGCAGCTCTACTTTGGAGAACTTGGATTGAATCCGTTAGGACTTTGTTGTTCTTATCGCCCCAAACAATACTGGCATATTCAAGTATTGGGATGACCATTGTCGTGACATAAATTTTCCTGGCATAGGCAGGAAGCATATGTTTTATTCTCCGTAAAACCCCCAGCCTTTTCAAGACTTTTCTTTGAATTCGATCAATATGACCATGCCAGGTTAGGTGCTGGCTTATAGTTATACCAAGGTACTTGAATGTTGTTACTTTCTTTAGTTGACTGTTATTAGCCATAAGATCTATATCGTTAAAGTGACTTAGTTTGCAGTTGCTACCAATGATCATGAACGTCGACGTTGCAACATTTAATGTCAATTTTTTGTCATTCAGCCAGGATGTAATCGCTGTCACGTCCGCATTCAGTTTTGATTGCAAGTCATTTGGGCAGCTCTCATGGCAATAAAACGCCATAACATCAGCGAACATAGTCATCTTTGAGTGTTGTAAGACAGATTGAAACCGTTTATGTACACTAAGAAAAGCAGCGGCTCAAGAATACTGTCCTGAGGTATCCCCATAGTGATTTTAGCTGGGGGGGGGGGGGGGGCGAAGAATGCATCATTACAAATCGTTTGTTGGAATCGACCAGAGAGATATGAGCGGAACCACGCCAAGCTTTTTCCAGCCACTCCTAGACTCTTGAGCTTATTAACAAGGATCAAGTGATCAACAGTATCAAAAGCCTTGCGTAAATCCAAAAACACTGCTCCCGTTACGCACCCCTTATCCATGCTCTCTAGGATTTGATCTGTAAATTCAATTACGGCGGTAGATGTTGAGCGCTTCTGGCGGAAACCAAACTGTGATTGTGATAACAGTTCGTTCTGTTCTAAGTAGGTACAAAGCTGAACATGCGCTGATCTCTCTATAATCTTGCTTGTGGTAGGTAAGATTCATATCGGTCGGTAGTTATCGTTCTGTGAATTATCTCCACCTTTGAATAAAGCAGAGACTTTAGCTGACCTCCATACTTTAGGAAATTCTCCATCCGCAAAAGATTTATTTATTAGTTCAGTTAGAACTGGTGCGATGACATCGGAGGCATCCTTTAATAGGCGAGTACTTAGTTTGTGACTCAATTATACAAGGTTCATCGCCTGGTAGATTTACTAACTAATTGAACCAAATCGTTCTCTACCGAGTCGTGTAGACTATTAACTAACTGACACGTTGAGTGCTAGAAAATCGCAATATCATAATCGCACTCAAGATGGTATAACATGACTATAAATTAAATCGTCAACTAACTTAACATCAATTTTAGTCACCTACTCTGAAACTTAAGATATAGACAATAAAACACCAGATATACTTTTGTTTCTAGAGCACAGCGTCTTGTTTATTTTCCTTTAAACTACAATGAAATCGCGATTTCTCGAACCCTCATCATCTGAAGCCTCCCGATAACTAGAACAAAAAGTCGTTTCCCACTCCTCATCCGAACACTCTACCTTTACCTCCGATTTCTCCAACAGTCCGATTTTTCGCTCTAATTTTTGTTTCCATTGGAAGTTCGAAAAATCGGAATTCCATTGTCCGTTCATCTGGTGTAGGTTAGACTTTCTCACGACGGTAATTCTTTTGTTTTTTCATCGTGCTCGTTCATCTATAAAATGTGGGGTTAATGTAATGTTTAAAAACAACAAAGCTGGGCACAGAGACTGGAATAGCTTTTTATAGTATCTGCATTACATGTCACCAAGAGGAACTGCAACTTGTCTTTGTTGCTGAGGTCGTTTGCGAAAGAGAGCAAGTAAAGCTGATCTGTATTCTGGCAAACGGATAGTGTATAATATAGGATTTACAAGAGAGTTTGCATAAAATAAAACCAACAATGCAAAACTTAAATGAAAACCCACTGAAAAGGACAGAGACTGATATATTTTAAATTTAGTGATAAAAACGACATAACGGAATATAACGAATGGCAGGCACAACAGAAGAGTCACAAAAGTCACAATGAACAATGTCATGGTCAGTTTTCTTTCTCTACTGGTTGCACCATGGTGTTGGGGCCGCCCTCCACAACGGACTTTAATAACAATGGACGTGTAAGAAACACAAATGATCAAAAGGCAAATTGAAATAAATGTAAAATATAAGTAAAGACCGTAATATAATTCATCAAACTGTACGAGAAGTATTAAAGCTATTGTTGCCAACCCAGATGAAACCCAAACAGCGGCAATTATTAATCGATATACCCATTTTTTTGGCACACGATGCCTAAAAGGGAAAAAAGTCGCGTGCACCCGTTCTAAAGCGACGATGGCAATATTTGTTAACGAACCAAAGACGAATAACGTGCTTAGTACAATTATAAAATATTCTGTTTCAACTTCATATGAATGCCTGTTCCACAGATTACACGTTATCCCAGGTATATACAACAGACCATACACAGCAACTCCTCCAACCAACATATCTATAACTGCCAAATTTATCACCAGGTACATGCTACGCTTGCGGAGATTACGGTTTCTTATAAAAACAATTATCGTACAGAGGTTGATTGTTACTATAGCGACACTCTCGGCTAATCCTACAGTCATCCAGGGTATGCAGTAAGATAAAGACAGCATCTCAAAGCTCTGTCCTTTTCGTATTACTGTTAGAAGTAATTACTCGTCTGCCTGTGGAAAGAAATGAATTATTATTGCCAGGTTCTTTTTCTGCTTGTGTAAGACAAGCAATTATTAGGGAAGAAAAGCTTGCATAAATGTGCAGATTTTATTTTCGAGAGCGTGTGCTGTAATTCCTAAGTTTTCGAGGTGTTGAAAACCAGTTTTTAATATGCTGCTTTCAATAATTAGGTCTGTTGTAGTTTTCAATATGTTTGTTGATATGTTTGTTTTCAATAATTTGATGTACGCCCTAAATACCGAAAGCGTATGCTTAAATTTCGGGGTCTTAAAGAAAGGAAATTTGGTTCTTATATATTTACAAGATTTCACTCCACAAAAATGTATAAGTCGTATAAAGATTAAATCAAGTTTGCTATTTCTTTAAATCAAAAAGAAAGCTTACTTTAACTTTAACAGGTTACAAAATTTACTGACAATAGAAGATTGCCAGGTGTAGTTGAAGGAAATCTTTGCTATTGTAAACCAAATAAAAGCGGTTATTACACAGCTCAGAGACTAGTACAGTACTCTATTCTGTCTTTCCTTTTCTCCGCAAACGTCGTTTAACCTCTCGCCTTAGGAGCCATCTTTTCGCCCGATCAGCGTTGATGCCATCACTAGTGCTATTTTTTGTTTTAAATGGTCTATTGGATAGCCTCTTCAATCGAATCAGAATCTGAATTAAAAATAACAGTGCTGTTGTTTATCTTTTTCAGGCTAAAATGCTCCCGTTGTGACCGAAGATAAATTTGTAACATTGATGATATAATGCTGTTTAAATGGAACTAAGAATTTAAACCATTCACACCCCACAACGTGTAGATACGTCTAATCGCGCACAAAGAACTAAGTAACGCTTTTCTTGGTATTATAATGTTCAAATGGACTGAATTATGAAACATTCTGGAAGAGAGAACATCCGTAACATTGGGAAAACTCAACGGCAAAGCATAACAACAATATATTTTAGGTTGAGTATCAAAAAGTGAACAGCTCCCAGTAGGCTTGATGGTTCATTTGGTAGAGCACTGCACCGGAACCCCGTTCAAGGCTGAATCTGAATTTTTTCTAGGCTATGATTTCACAACTGCTTAAGTTGTGTGTTAAACTGTGATGGTGAATCATGTCTTTCTCCGCACTTGTATCAAAAGAACAGTTAAAACAACTCTCAAACTTACCTTAGTCGAGGCTCTCCCCTTGAATTTCTCGTTGGAGAATAAATACACACTGTAAAGAAAATGATATAATAAGATAATTGATATAAAATAGAAAGCAAATACGCGAGAAGTGACCGTCCTAACTGGCGTAGAATCGGTAAAATAATGTTGATAACGTGTCCACTAGATATATTGTATTTATTTATTTTCAAGCTTTCTCAAAGAGTGATTGTTATAGCATTGGAAAAACAAAGATTATAAAGCCCTGCAGAAAACAATTCAAGTTCTTTTCAAACATCTACGAAAACAGTTACCAGAACAAATATTGGAAAGATAAGTGAAAATAAGTTGAAACGCCTTCAACTTACCCAGTTGTAAACCAGATATTCTCTCTGGTGAGTCTTTGTGTTAAAAGATTTGATAATTTTTTGCTGTAAAGAGAAAGACGAGTTTAATAGTTAGAGCGAAAATCTATCTTACAAAAGTAATGCACCTCTATAAAAAGATAGACTGATATGGATACAAGCAAATACTGGCGGCTAATAATGAGCAAGTTTTTTGTGTTACGTTTTAATTTTCCATTCAATACAAATTGCTTTTTTCGGGATGTCTTGTCATCTATTTGTGAATAGCACAAGGCGGGTAAAGAACCTAAATAAGTTAAGTTAGAAATGATTTCTCGAGGAAAAACGTTCCTTTCTGCTGATCCGACATAAATTTATAACATTGTTGAGAACACGTCACTATTGTTGCATGTAAGCGCCTCAATATTTTACAACAATTTTAGTGCAAGGGGGAGGTAAAACGCGTTGTATGGCGTTCAGATCTACTACATCACCATAATGTCTCTATATTCAATTAGCTGCACACAAAAAAGAAATTCACTTTCCATGATATTAATCTGTTTTAAGTGACAGTGGACATTATCATCCATTTGGCATAGACTTCAACCCACCTTGATAGGAAACTTTAGATCCTGGTAAATAGACTCAGTGTAAATGAAAATCAGTCAAACTTCAAAGAGAGATATAATATTGGCCTAATGGAAAAATGACAAATGCAATTGAAAACTAAGTGTTAAAATTCTATGACGCTAAATAACTATTGACTTACATAATGTTGGTGAATTTCCATCTTGGACTGTCTAGAAAACGTGCATTGCACCAAAAAGTAACGAGCAAATAATATGATGGCATCTAGATAAGTTAAATACCATTTTTATTTTGCTTCTTGATCTGAAAACAAAAGAGTTTCTATCTTTTCTGCAGAGTATTATTTGTTGTCAACTAGCTAGAAACTCCATAAAAACGTTCAAAGAAAAATCATTCAAAGAGCGAATGTAACAATCAGAGACTGAAAACATTTCCCGCACAACACCTTTTTCTGTTGGTGTTAAAACAGTACTTAAGCTTAACGTTCTACAGATTTGCAATGAGAAACTTCTTGGCAAAGCATTTGTTGTGTTGCTTCGCGAATGATTTCACTTGTTACGGTGATGACCATCTCATGTCCTTATTCATTTGTGTTAAAGAAGACAACAGCCTTTTTCGGAAATTGCGCTAAGGTTCGGTCTAAATATTCGCTGTTAAGGTAGCACACGTCTCTTCTCAATAATTCTCAACCTCACCGAATTCCCTTTTTCACTGACATCTAAAATATCATGCCAGAAGTTAAGACTTCTTAAGCTACGCCGACCAACATTCGTCACTGCTTGATCTTCTTGATGCTTTTCGTCTTTAAAAAATCGTTCGTTTTGGTTTTTAAAACAATATTAGCCTAGAATGAAGCATACGTTTACTCTTTGAATACTCGTCCTCACCAAATTAAATTCTTCTTAATTATTAAATTATTTTCTTTATTTGTGACTGAACTGTAAGAACGTTTGCTGACTGAACGCCGTGAAGCTTTAGCCAAACGTAGACCGGTTTACTTTGCTCGTACAAAACGGATTTCGGGGCATAACTATTCTGCCGATGGACTATTTTATTAAAAAAAAGGAAAATATTCGAAATTTCTTTTCCTTTAGCACTTCCTTTCAGCTGCCTTAGAAGTTAAAAGTTATTCAGGGGTATCAAAGGCTCTAATTTTACTTAGGTGAATTACTAACTCTCTGTTCAGTGTCGACTATTATATTGTGGTGGCCCTGAATAATAGGTTTTTACTGTTATCCGGTTGCTGTCTCCCTTTCGGAAAACCTTGAGTCTATTGCCTCGAAGACTGTCTTTTCCACCCAAAATAAAACTGTGTTCTAGTTAAAACTAAATTTGCTTTAAAATATAGAGGTTACTGTATTCACCGAGAATTGTTTACAAAATTTCCTTGGCTGACTGTGCACTTAAACATACTGATTTTGAAATGCTCTCATTATAGTATTGGGCATTTTTATTTTTTCTTGATGTTTTTTCGCCACTAAACAGGATATACGTACAATAACAATTATCAGTAAAAATTCAGTGTGTCTTTAACCTACCTTGCCAATAGGAAACTTCAGTTCCTGGTGAGTGGGTCTTACAAGCAGCTCAGCAATGGAAAACAGTCACCCTGCAAAGAGATCATTTGGTTAAGTATAAAAAATTGACAATTTTGCCTCCACTTATGCGATATTGAGGAGCGTGAAATTGACGCATTTTAATTTTAAGCAGGTGATGACAATACAAGTCTGCTCTAAACTACTGCTACCCGATTGCACAACCTCAAAACGTAACCCGGCTATTAAGCGTTCAGTTCAGTATTTTTGTTGTTCTAACCTGAGAATATTGAAATGTAGAAATCTTCAGTTCTTTTCGGCAAAATAGCCAGGTTTGAAGAAAATGAATAATTCTATAAACTCTTGATCTTCGACCATGTAGCTTGATTAAAAATATAAAACAAACAGCGGTGATAAACATTTTAAAAGCATGCATTTTATGAACTTGACGTTTCGTATGCCAGTCAACATATATTTTCAAAAGTATAACCGTTAAAATATTTTTGAAAGTTATTCTTACTGTATCAATGGCAGTCTGGAACCCAGACAGAAAACATCTGCAGTAGAAATTTAAGACGTTTCAAACGGAAACTGTCTGTAAAGTGACACAATGTAAAAGCTTTCCTAATAAAGTAAAAGCTTTTCACTGCTGACATTGGCAGTCAATGCTGGCTGCAACTCCTCAATAAACAAGGTCTCCTTAACGTTACAATGGTAGTCAGTCTTGCCGGACGCTAAAATGTCAAAATGGTCCCATTTGATATTGTGACCAGTTGTTTTAACGTGATCAGCAATAGCAGAAGAGTGATCATGTGTCAAGAGGGCCTTGAAATGTTCCGTTTTCCGGTCATGAAGTCTTCGCTTCGTTTTCCCAAAGTAAAGATCATTGCAGTCTCAGCAACTAGCTTTATAAATGACTTTGGATAATTGTGATCGGTTGAGACGGTCCTTGTACGGGAAGAAGGATTTGATGCGCCGGGGGTTTTGAAAAATAAC
>NC_138154.1:28748731-28808731 GCF_964199315.1 Orbicella franksi
CTTCAAATAGACGCGTCGGTAACTGCCTGATCCACAAGGCGAAGCGTTCCTAAAAGCTTCGGAGACATCTAAACTGTCGTTCCTGTCGATATTAATAAACGTTTGCAAAGAAAGATCTTTGTATATTACGATTTGCTGGTCGTCAACGCCTTGAAGAAACGGTACAGCTTTTTTCACGCGGTCGAGAAGATCTTGATGTGTGCTCAGTGGCTCATCCACGTAAAAACTCGCAAACCTGTCTTCAAAATATTGAAGTAATACTTGAAAAATTTTGGAAAATCTCAACGAGTTCTTGGCACGAGATACCAAATAAACTGAGCAACTTACTCGCGTAGGTTGCAACTTATTCGGCTCAAACTGTCAATCAAAATACCAATGTTTCGGCGGAAGTTTGCAAAGTCGGTTTGACTGTAATATTTGAACACCACACCTCACCATAAGTTATTTTCTCCTTTGTTATTGACATGTCAAAATATTGCATTCAAATTTAGACTGAACTGCACGAACGAAGACTGGGTCGAGCATGGCGAGAGTGTAGACTTGTTCTTGCTAGCTCCGTTACAAAAGTTTGTATATGACCTTGGTTACATGGCACAGAAGGTACAAAAGTTTAAACGAAAGACCCATATAGAAAGAACTGGACCGGCTTGGAGAAATGAGTCAATATCGTCTGAAGAAGATTCTCTTTCCCCGCTGGAAAAGAAAATCAAATCAAAAGACCAGATGGAGTCGGAGTCGGGAAGCGAAACCGATGATGTTGTCGCGACGCTTGAGGTGGTTAAAAAAGTAATGTCCAAGATTGAATTAGTTTTAGGATAACTTGATAAGATGGAGAAGAAACTGGACAATCTTGAAAGCTACGTGAAAGTTGTCGACGGAAAGGTTAATCGACTGCAAGAGAAGGTCGAACGCTTTGAATCGTTTAGCAAAGACGCCGCATCATCATTAAAGGTGCACGTGTTAGACGAAGGAATGTCTTTTGCGAACTCCGAAATTGAGAACATGAAGGAGAAAACGAAGTACTGGGAAAAATCTCTTCAAGAAAAAACGGCGCGGGTGGAGAGGAAGCTTCAGGGAGAGATCGAAACATTGAGGGATGAAAAGCTTTACATGGAAGTGTACCAACGACGAGAAAACCTTCGCTTTCATGGGATCAGAGAAGCATCTGGCACCACAGAGGAGAACGTGAAAGGGGTGTTAGTTGGATTTATGCAGAATGAGCTGGATATCGGTGAGGCGGATACCATTGAGTTTCAAAGAATTCATCGCATCGGGAGGCGCAAACCCTCACAAGATAAGCCAAGACCGATCATGGCTCGGTTTCTGCGATATTCTGATAGAGAGTTGGTAATGGCAAGGGCAAAGAAGCTGAAAGGAAAGTGTCTTGGAATATCGGCAGACCTACCAAAAGAAATCGTAAACCGCAGAAAAGAATTGATGCCAAAGTTTAAGAAAGAAAAAGTTTTTTTTTTTCTTCACGAACATGTAACGGCATACATTATTTTTCGTTTTATTTGCTAAAATGGAGCTGCATGTTTGGATTCTAAAATTAACATCATACGTGCAAGATTCAGTTCATTAGTAGCGCAATTTAAAACAGCCGGCTTCATCGCTGGCTACTGTTTTATTTGTATGTCTTATTGGTGTTGTAGGTGTTATGGTTGTAAAATAGTCTTTTTGTATTTTTTTTCAATGTTATTTAGATTATGTTTTTTCCATATTTTGCACACGCAACATACAAATTATTTTTTTTAAGTTTTCTGGCTGAAAGTTTTGGCAATTTGTTAATTATGATCAGGAGTATTTTTCTAACGATTTACGAAATTAGTAATGTTCACAAAACTTAATCTAAATTTTGGATTTTTATCGTTAAATGTTCGAGGGATCAGGTCATTTGATAAGCGGGAGGCGCTTTTTCACTGGTGTATGAAAGACAAAGCTGATATAATTTTGCTACAAGAAACATGTAGCACACCCGAGCTGGAGAATGTGTGGAAGTCCCAGTGGAGGGGAGAGCTGTTTTTTAGCCACGGCTCGGAACACAGCAGAGGTGTTTTAACACTTGTCAAGGAAGGACTTGACTGCCAATTGAAGGTATGGAAACAAGATGAATTGGGTCGTTATGTTATTCTGAAGGGCATTGTGCAAAGTCAACCTTTTATTTTTGTAAATATCTATGCTCCGAATAAGGTCAACAAGCAATGTGTTTTTTATGATGAAATTCATAATGAGTTAGCTAAAGTGGAAACTGATGCAGACCATCGGATAATAATAGGTGGCGATTTCAATGTTATTTTGAATCCTGATTTAGATGGATCGGGAGGGAAACCAAAATTAAAAGAATCCTCTAAAAAAAATATAAAATCTGTGCTCCTCATTTGATTTGACAGACATTTGGAGAATCAGAAATCCAGGTGCTAAACGTTTCTCTTGGAGACAGAAAAATCCAGCAATTCAACGCCGCCTAGATTACTGGCTAATAACCAATTGCATTCAAGAAGAGGTAGAGAAGGTCGACATTATTCCTGCCATTAGGTCTGATCACTCTGCCATTACGCTACATATCAATGGCATGGAAAACACGAGTTACGGACCTTCCTTTTGGAAATTTAATGCAAGTTTATTGGAAGACGAAGAATATGTGAATAAGATAAACGAAAAAAGCGGGAGTGGATAGAGGAAAATAGAGAAATACAGGATCCGAGAGTTCTTTGGGACTTCCTTAAGTATAAAACACGCAATGAAACGATTGTTTATAGTAAAAAGAAAGCTAAAGAACGGAGTCAGTTTAGAAGAAAGACTTAAAGATTGTCAAGTAAAATGCGACGAGGGTCCAACACCTGAAAATCTTAATGCCTTGGAAATAATTCAAGCAGAATATGATCGCCATTATGACTATATTACCCAGGGAATAATTATAAGATCCAGAGTTAACTGGTGCGAACAGGGTGAGAAAAGTAATAAGTATTTTTTAAACTTAGAAAACGCCAAAAAGAAAAAGAGTTCAATAAGGAAATTATCTATGGATAATGATAAAGAAACGACAGAGCCAAAGCAGATAATGACCGAGATTCATAATATTTATTCAAAACTTTATGATAAAGATTTGGGTGAGAACTCAATCACTCGATTCCTTGACAGAACGAATACTAAGAAACTATCCAATGACCAGAAAGAGGTTTTAGATAAAAAGCTCCCTAGATCCGAGTTTTACCAAGCATTAAAAACGTTTCAAAGAAACAAAGCACCCGGAAATGATGGGTTAACTGTGGAATTTTATTTGGCGTTCTGGCCCATTTTAGGGAAATACCTTGAAGATTCCCTAAATTTCGCTCACGAACACGGACAACTATCTTCCTCCCAAAAACAGGCAATGATTACTCTGTTAGAAAAGAAAGATAGAGATAGAAGATTCATTAAAAATTGGCGACCTATCTCTTTAATGAATGTGGACGTTAAAATTGCATCTAAGGCAATTGCTAGAAGATTAGAAACAATCCTTCCGGAACTTATTTATCACAATCAAAATGGATTTATCAAAGGAAGATCAGTTTTTGACGCAGTTAAAACGATCGATGATCTCCTTGAATTGGCACAAATAACAAACAAATCTGGTATACTTGTAGCAATAGACTTTGAAAAAGCCTTTGATTCTCTAGATCACACGTATTTGTTAAAGGTGTTGGAGAAACTTAACTTTGGGACATGTTTTTTATAATGGATTAAGACCTTTTGTACAAACATATCAAGCTGCGTTTTGAACAATGGATTTACCACCGATCTCTTTCAAGTGCGGCGTGGTGTATGGCAAGGTGACCCGTTATCGCCTTTATTATTTATCTTAGCTATTGAAATATTAGCAACCCAAATCAGCCAAGATGATAACATTCATGGTGTGATGGTCAAAAACGAGGAAATCAAGTTAACATTATTTGCCGATGACATGACCTGTTTTCTAAAGGATATGAATTCGTATTTACAATTATGTGGATTGTTGGAAGATTTCTATAAATATTCTGGCCTCCGGATCAACAACGACAAAACTGAAATCTTCGCAATCGGTTCTTTTAAACTCGCGCAACGCGACTTTATCCATAACGTACGAACATCAATTAAGATATTAGGTACTTTTTTTGACTACCATAAACCGTCACGGAACAAAGGCAATTTTGAATCAATTTTCAAGTCCATTCAAAGGACCCTCAATATGTGGAAATGGAGAGGCCTTTCTTTACTTGGAAAGATTCAGATAGTGAAAACTTTTATCATACCAAAGTTTTTGAGTAAAGCAGCATTAATATCGGTATCAAAGGATCTTATTAATAATGGTAATTGAACTGAGTAGAGTGCAATTTGGTCTGAAATCATACGCGTGATTTCAAAATCGAACGAGCGCGCAGCGCGAGTTCGATTAGAAATCACAAGTATGATTTCAGACCAAAATTGCACTCCACTCAGTTCAATTGCCACTTTATTAGATCCATTTTGAAATCGCACAATTTTATCGCCTTAAATTTTAGATTTTTGGTGTATTGTTCCAGTGGCCGGTTTGTTAAAAAAAAGCGGAACCGGAAACGCCTTTACGTCTAATTTAGTATGCAAAACGATGTCATGTGACGAAAACTCATCCGAGCATGACAAAGAAACAAGCAATTCTGATCTGAAGTCGAAAATAGTCTACTTCAGGTATAAAAGTGCAATTCTCGTCGCCTGAATCAATTATGGAAGGCCTACCTTTCTTCTGTGGTTGAGGCTGCGACTTTTCATTGTCTTTGGAGAAGAAATTTGAAGGTGCATATCCTGTGTAATTCTGCGATCGATTTCTTTTGAGTTGTGAAACTCCCTCGAGTGTACGATGCCAAGTGGATAGTACGTTTTGTTTCTTTTAAATGCCGTTCAGTGGTATGATTTTAAGGGGTCCAGCTCGTTATCATCTCCGTTTCTTTTTGTAACCTTGGCGTAGGACTCAATACTCAGGACCTTGTCAAGTTCTGGCAGCGCCATTTGTTTTCCAAGATGGCGGGACTGGCACCGGCTTCGTAAGATGTTCGTCCATTCCCTATTTTGTGCAGTGTGGCGTATGTTGACTATGTTTATTCACAGCAACAGAGTTGAGCTGTTTTGTTGCTTCGTTTGAAACTACCGGAAACCTGGAAACATCTACCTTCTTGAGATGACTCTGAATTTGTTGTTGTGTGGTTTTCGTTTGTTTATGTTTTACTGGACTCAGTATCATATGGATCTTGAGCAGATGTTGAAGAAAAATCGCCAAAATATTCGTCAAAATGGACACTGAAAGTTGGGAACTTCCATTAAAGTAGGTCTTCAGCCTAAAGGAGCTCATAATCGTCATTCAGAAACTAATTAATGAAATTTGTCAATGTTTTTGGAAAAAAAACTCCAATAACAACAAAGTTTTGGCAATAGTATTTGCAAAATTCTCCACACAGTGGCTTTTTGCCTTTCATTTTCCTGAAATTTTATTGATTACTTTAAACTAATCTTGAAATCTGATGGGTTGTTATGTTTTACTGGCCCATTCTCATTGGCTGAGAATAAGATGCGATTTAGAGCAAAAAATAGTGCGATTCGTGAATAAATCGCACCACCGAGAGCCAATCAGATTGCAAGGATAACCAGTGATTTCAAAATGGATTTAATAAAGGAGATAAATAAATTGATTTATGGTTTTATTTGGAAAGGTAATGATAAAATCAAAAGATCTGCACTTATCAACGACATTGAAAGTGGGTGACTTAAAATGCTTGACATCGAGTCCATGATCTCAGCACAAAGAGTCATGGCTTTAAAGAAATATTTCGCTGATGGTAATAGCACCTGGAAAGCTATTTTAGATGAATTTCTTTGCCACGTAGGAAGAAAATTCATTCTTTTTTGTGACTTCGACACTCGTAAACTTCCAGCTTATATTCCAGCTTTCTATAAAGAATGTCTTGATGCATGGTCGGAATTGAAGACTTCAAATGTCGTTTCGTATGAGGATGTTATCGACCAAATCATTTGGAATAACAAAAATATTGTTGTTGACAAACAATCGCTTTTCGAAGAACATCTGTTTTGTCGGGGAATTGTTAAAATTGGGGACCTGCTATCTAACATGGGAAAATTTCTTCAAAGTTCGAAGGTATTGGCAGCAAATGTATCCCCAACTCAATATTTTAAGCTAATAGGTGTTGTGGATGCTACTCCCATCGCGTGGAGACTTATTATGAAACAGTCACAAACAAATCAACAATTCTATCCATCAATCCTTGGAGATGAAGTATATATTGAATTGGATGACCCTGAAATCGATTTGTCCAAAGTAACATCAGAATTACTGTATGACCAATTTAAAACTAAAAAACAAACCCCTCCCTCTGCTCAAAAAAAGATGAAAAGCAAATATCCCCAACTTGTGGTTGATTGGAAAAAACCCATTCTTTACCGTTTACCGTCACAATAGAAACAAAAATCAGAGAGTTCCAATATAGAATACTGAACGATATCGTATACACCAATGATAAGTTGTTCCGTTTTAAAATGATTGAATCGCCTTTGTGCACGTTTTGTCAGAAAGAAGATGAATCCCTCGAGCATTTACTCTTTCATTGTAATATAACAAAAAACTTTTGGCTTGCATTCTCATCTTGGATTAGTAAACGAAACATATCTATGGAGACGTTAACACTAATTAATATTCTGTTTGGCGTATTTAATGACAATGAAAATTTTGCTATTTTGAATCACTTAATACTCATTGCTAAATATTTTATTTATACATGTAAACTGAACAAAACTAAACCAACATTAAGAATTTTCTTTGAAAAGATCAAATTAGTTCATCATATAGAGAGAAAAATTGCCAAAAGAAATGACAGGCTCCATAAACACTACAAAAAATGGAAAAAATTATTGTCTCTTTCTTAACTGAACATCAATTTAAATTTTTGTCAGCATGTGTCTTGTACTTTATTCATTAATTTTATTTATTTTGTCCTTTTGTGTTTGGTATATTTATTTATTTATTGTAGTGTTTAACTATTACTGTATTTCTTATTTATTTATTTATTTATTCGTTTGTTTAGTGTTTTTTTTTTAGTGTTAGTGCGTCTAGTAAATATATTTGTAACCGTAATTGTCGATCCAAATAATAGAGAAATAATACAAAAAAATTGATAAATTAAAAAAATTTTCAAGGTAGAAACATCAACTCGGAAAAAAAAACTGAGTTCCAGATGGGATTTGAACCCACGACCCTCCGTGATCTAGTCGGATGTTCTGACCACTGAGCTACTGGAGACTCTATGGTGAGCAAGGGTGAAATGTTTGCTCACCGTAGAGTCTCCAGTAGCTCAGTGGTTAGAGCATCCGACTAGATCACGGAGGGTCGTGGGTTCAAATCCCATCTGGAACTTAGATTTTTTTCCGAGTTGATGTTTCTACCTTGAAAAAATTCTACCTTGAAAATTTCCTTATAATACTCACTTTGGAGGGTGGTTGGTTGCATCTTTGATATGCCTTAATGTGACTGCGCGATGCAGTTAGTGAGTTCATATGCGCCTAGACATCATTTGGCTGTGTGACCGCGCGATGCGGTTCCAGTCAAAGACCCACATATTTCACCTTTGCTCATCATAGAGTCTCCAGTAGCTCAGTGGTTAGAGCGTCCGACTAGATCACGGAGGGTCGTGGGTTCAAATCCCATCTGGAACTCGGGTTTTTTTTTCCGAGTTGATGTTTCTATTTTGAAAAATTTCTAAATTGAAAAAAAAAAGTAGAAACACGATTTTTGACCAATCAGTGCATGTATTTTCTTTGGGTTATTTTCTAAATCAACTTGTTACTCTTTCAGTATATCACAAACATCAGAAATATAACATGTTTCATTTATTTTTGTCACTGACAGTTACCTGAAGAGCCAAATGTAAAAGAGAAAGGGGTAAGCATTGTATGTCCTTGGCACTGATATGTGTAGCAAATGTTAATTTGTTTTTTATGATGAAATTAATTTTTTTTCCTTGTCAGGTCATAAACTGTTGCCCGTCGTTTTCCTGATGGAGCAGTTCAAAAGAGGCGATTTACTGTAGAGTCACAGATCAAGGTGCTTACTTTAACCTCTCTATTTATCTACTCCGTTTGTAGCTGGGGAATGCCCGTTTTTCGTCAGATTTATGATTTTTGTGAACCCGCTGTTGTAGTAGTTAATTGCAGAACTCATCTTTCTCCTGTTTTGATTTTAAATGTAGAGGTCTCCTTAATTAATATACATTACCATAATAAATACACATACCGTAGAGTTCCGATAGTAGCGACCCTCGTTACTTTCGGAATTAGCAGCCTTTGGGGGTCGTTACTTTCGGGGAACAAAAATCGTTTACAAATCGAGCTGGCGCGAGCCTTTTTTTTCCGAAATAAAAAATGAACAACATAAAATTAAAAAGTATATACATATATTTTATTTGCATTCCATATGTATAGATTGTGTAAATATCGATGATTTACCGGACTACCGCATGGGTGAATCAGCCGCTATAGAGGAGATCGAGTTCTTCACTGACTCAGAGGAGTAAAGCTAAACTGCTTCGATTGTACTGCGTGACGAGCCGCTGCGTTTTGCTCTGTACCCCGTGCCGGTATCTCAGTGTCATTTAATTGGAAGAAACACATTCATGTTAATCGACGAAAACAATATAGAGTTTTCAATTTCAATTTGAAGAAACGTTCCTGTTGTTAATACGAAATTATACCGGTTTAGTTCTCACATCGCTACATCAGTGAACTGATGTCAAGCACGAATGGTGGCATAAAGCTTCCCCTTGTAAATTAAAGTGCCTTATCGCGAACAATTTGTGACACTGCACGAACATATTATTGTACATTAAAATTTTGACTATTGATTCACAAATTGAAGGTATACAATTTAAAAAACTTGGTCTCGTTACTTTTTTTTTTTTTTTTTTGCCATTAACCGTTCTCAATTTTGTTTGTAGCCGCTTTCCTTTCTGTTTTTCCCTGCCCTTTCACGCTGGATACCTTTTGCATTGTATGTTCTTTCTGGCTGCCGTGAAAAGTTGGATGTTAATTACGGGCGAAGCCTAGAACTGGACCTTGATCAATCATAGACGTAGTGGACCATTTTACCACCGTTTTTGCACCAAAACTGATAACGTTGTTTTTCGATTTGTGACGTCGGAATGTCGTCGATATCTAAACCTGACCATTGCGCGGAAAGGCCTAGCCTAGTATTACTATCTGCTTATCAAGAATATCTCATGACATTTAAATTGATGACGTCACAAGTGGTACAAAGAACACGACCATTAATTATGCATATATGCGTAGTTGGTATTCAAAGGGTTAGGTCTGCATTCGAGCCAAGTGGCCTATCAGGAGGGAGCTTATCCCGGTTTCAGTAACACGAAGCGAATAGGAGAATTTCTACTCCCCCCTGGATGGGATGCTAGTCCATTGTAGGGTTACCCCCAGCATTAAGGTGACCGGTACCCATTTATACACCTGGGTAGAGAGAGGCACTGTGAGAGTTAAATGTCTTACCCAAGAACACAACACAGTGTCCCTGGCCAAGGCTCTAACCCGGACCACTGGATCCGGGGACGAGCGCACTAACCATGAGGCCACCGCGCCTTCCTCACATGCGCGGCCTTAATTCGCTGAATTCAATTGTCTTTATTGACAGGTGCTGTTTACCTTTGCTGATTGGTTGGGTTACTCGCCGTCTCGTCACGTTATCGTGACAACGTATCTAAGGAAACAGCTATCTGATGCAACACAAACTTTGCACGAGGCCGGATTAAGTCACGATACAGCGCTAGTGCTGGAAGAAATATAAAATAATATTTTATAATCAACAGGGTGTCTACAAAGATGCAAAGACGAGACTTAACTCTTTGATATAGCCCGAAAAACAAATTCGTATTAAGTTTTGCCATAAGTTTCTGTTAATCTAAGTTATGAGAATGTAGTAGTCCATTAAGAGAGTGGGTTACTATCTCAGACGCCGGTTGCATTCCCTGGACCTATGTACAGTATTGAACTAGAGGTCCGAGTAGGGGAAATATTGTTTTTGTGGCCAATTTATAGGCTCAAAGGCAGGCGCAATACACGTGATTAGATTGCTGCAACAGCAAAAATTTCATGCACATCTTATGTAGGAATTAAAGAACTTAATTTCCGTAAATTTTAGCAAGAAGATTCCTCTTTAAGAGAACTGAAAGGCAAGCCTGCAAACTGTCATCGACTCGTAGTTTTGTTTACTGATTGTTGTATCCATGCAGTAACCTACATGTCCGAGTCCGCGCGTTTTGGTAGAGATGTTTCCACGACATTTTGATTAGATCCGCGCAAGGGGCACTATTTTACTGTAAAGAAAAAAACTAGTTTTAGCCAAGAACTGAAAAAAACAGAAGACTTTCCCTCCTGTAATATGATAAATAATAAAGAAAGACCGGCTCAGAACAAAAGTTCGTGGAAATGAAATGGTTCGACGTTTTATCAGTTGTGGTTTTTATTAATCTCGTGACCTTCGGCCACGAGAGGATGTTTTTGCACTGTACACAACGGTGGTACATCCAGGCTCTCTCTCGTGTTCTCCAAATTCTCCGCGTTCATCATAACATTGCGTGTGTCATTGTAGGTAATAACCCAGCAAAGAGACAATGTGTGCCAGTATTGTTAGAAGACAATTTCCCACCATGAAAAAGAAAACAATTTGGTACAGCAGTATATTTTTATTATCTTATTCTTTTACGGCATTAAACATAATTAAAGATAAATGTACATAAAATCTATGATAACATAATTTAACCAAGGGCACTTTACGACCCTTTACCCTTCCAAAAATGGGAAGGACGGGAGAAGGCTCTTGAGTCGGTGAGTAAATTCTGCCATTCGTCCCTCGACTTGATGATTTATCATGGATAAAGCAATCTATGCGTGACATGCAGTTTGCCAGCTTTGCCGAAAAGTTCTTTGTTCTTCTCGTGTCTCCTTTCCAGTCTTTCCCATCTTCGAAGGGAAAATCGCTCTGGGACGAAATTGAAATCTTCTTATTCCGAACCGGAAACTCCCAGCTTGTTATTCCTCGTTTTGTAGACTTCTTATTCAGTTCGTGCTCAACAGAGAACTCCTCAAATGAGCAAGGTGGCTAATTACGAGATGCTCTGTCATCATTCAATCAAATCGTGGCAAATGTCAGTTTGTTCCGATATTAACCTGGCATCATTAAAATTGTTGAGTGCAGGAAACAGCGGACATAATGGCACTCAAGGTATTGTAACATGACCAGCTAACTGCAGTTAAGGCCTGGGCAAGGTAGAAACTGGTTATAATTAGTTGATGGAGTAAAACGCACTCACCAAATGCTTAATTGTTCATATCCACACTGGTTTGCTTTCGGGAAGCTTTTATTTGATGGTTGGGGCAACTCTATCAGTAATATTTAAGAGAGTCACGTTTTACAATTAAGTTTTACAGACATTTGGCGGATCAACCTGATAGTGTAGTAGTATAAGAGGGATGTTAGGAAACAGGGCTTCCGGGTTTGACACTGGGTGGTTACTTACAAATTTCCTTTTTTCTTTAATTTAGTAGAGAAAAATTCATTGATAGTTACAAAAAAATTTTAAGTGTTGCGAAAATGGCATCGACCGTTTACGAAACGGACAACTGCGCCGGCGGCGTTTGATCGAAAAAACACGGTAATTTAAAATTTATTTTTGTGAGATTATGCAATATTATGGCATAATCTGATATAGTCACCGGTCATGTCAGGCGGTGCTGAACATGGTCCACGTGACAGTATTCGACCAATCATTTGTCGTCTCAGCCGGAGCGATGGAGGACACATTTTACGTTGCGAATGGAGAGTAAGTTGTCGTTTCTCGACCGATTTCCGCACTCATCCTGAGAATCAAACGAACCTTTTCTAGGAGCTGCTAGTGTAATAACTAGACCAGTTATTTGCCAAGTCTCTAGTGCAGGTAAGCAATTTTTGCATCAGAATTAGTCAGTGGAAATCATGCTATGTGTAAAACGTTGGTTTACCACACGCGCTTGACATGGATATTCTTTTGGTCGTTTGCAGGGTAACAGAGATCAGTATTGTGGATTATTTTTTGCGTGAAACTTTAGTTCGAGAGTTGAACTTTAAGAAAAGTTCGGCGGGCCCAGTCGGGCCCCGCCGTTTTAAGGGTCAAAATCGGACTTGATGTTTGGGGCATTTTCCTTGATTTGTCAGATTTTCGCGGTGTTTCGCGAGAGTGATTGTGTGATTTTTACCGTTGTTTTAAGAGTATAATTTTGTGGCTCGGCTTGTTCCCTATATCTTAATGTTTTCTTGTTGTTTTTTCTTTTGTAGTGCGTATGTCATCCGTTTGTTTGGCCGATGTTCAAAAGTTTTGGATCCTGCTTTGGATACTAGTCCATTAAAGATATGTCATTTACAGTGAAATTTTCACTATCATGATCACTGCCTGTCTTGAATTGTTATCTCAAACAGAATTTACTACTCTTAGATGTTATTGTTCAGTCATCTATGGCTGATAATTTTTGATCTCCCACTTCTTTATGCTTGTTTTCCTTTGAATGTTGGTAGTGGTGGGAGACTATACATTAATGAATAATAAGTGTCTCATGTGTATATTTACACATGATTGTCAACCTTACTAGAGCAGAACCAGCCAATGTGTTTGAAGTAAATGCTGAATTACCAACCGGTATTTAAAAAGACTATGGGCTGGGAATCAACTTTGCTATATCTCCTAAGAACTAAATTTATCCACTTACACTGTAATGATTAAACAAGGAAAGCTACAGCATGCTACTGTTTAGGACCTTAAATTTAGAATGGAATAGACCAAGACAGAATACAATGAACCTTAAACTTCAGCAGAGGTGTGATATGAGGACATGCAATGAAGACATGTCAGGACCATGAGCTATTCATTCATTGCTAATTGACCGTGCCTATCATTCACAATATTCCAGTTTACTAATTTATTAATGTTGGCCGCTGTTTCCAGAATGTGTTTTTTTTTGGTCCTTGTCAGCACTTTGCAAATATTAGGTTTAAATAGCATACTTTGGAATTGAAATATTATTTTCAAGTTAATGTAAGTCAGTTTTTTTTTCACATCTCCCATCTGCAATTTTAGTTGCAACCACTATAAATAGCATGAGGTATATTATTTGTCCAAAACATTCATCTCATGTAACTCAATCAAGCCTTCTTTCCATTGAGCCCGATTTCCCTTTTACATGGCCTCACGTACTGAGAACCCAGGAATGGACACTAGGAGAAAATACAAGTTACATCCAACACATAAGCACAAGGTGAAGAAATCTCTGACTCATATCATCAGTTTGAACATTGATATTGCCAGTGGCAATGTCTGAGGCAAAGTCACATTCAAGGAAGTTGAGCAAGGCCAAAATCGTGGTTATCACATTGACTACAAAATGGATCCACACAGTACATAGTTAATTTTGGATTTGTGAGTTAAAGAAGAATTTGCTGAAAGTGTGACCTGGTATAGGGGACCAATACAATTATTTTTTACCACTTACATTGAAACAAAACATACCCTACTTCTCCCATTAAGCTTCTAGTTTTTTAATTCCATTTATTGCAAATTATTTTCGTTATTTTGAAAGAGTCATCGCTAATTAGCAAATTAGCAAGCTGTTTATGACTCCTCTTGATTCATAAGAAAATGAAGCGGTGTAAACTCGATTAATCAAGCTTTACACAAGTTTTCAAGGACAAAACATTGCTTTGATTTCGAATTATTCAACCCTTTTCTTCGTAGGTTTTACTTCTCAGCTCTCTTATCGTCGAACGAAAACACAATATCTCTCAACAACCATTTTGTTGGCCAGCGATACACTGATACACTTCATACAAAATTCGAGATATCTAAGAAGGAAAGTGTCGAAGGTAAGTTCAATTCCGGATGAAGATGAGGATGTCAGAAACGGAAATAATCTATCTTTTAACCGTAGAGATGACTAGAGATTCGACAAACCGCGAAGCTTCGATTCCTAAAATCAGCTGTTCCGCACCGAAAATGGTGGCTTTGTAAATCGAGCAGAAGTTATCTACAGCTATTACTTGGCCCGAGTAACATTTGATATGGATGTCATTCCAGATTTCTTTCAGCATCGGAAGCGAGCCAACCTCTTATAAGTCATATTTCCACATCACCTTCAGCGCGCTACTTTTTTAATGTTAAAATGAAGTGGGCTATATTTCGCCCGGCAAGCTTGAAACCGAGGGTTAAATTATTTTTTCCCTGTCGATTAAACTAAAAACCAGGGTCATCACGATTTAGTTTAGAGTCCCTGGGACTGGGAAATATCGTCCAAGTTCTTGGAAATCAAGCTTAAGTTGGTCAAAATCAAGCTGCGCGTAAGCCGGTCTGGGCTACTTTTTCAGTGTTGAAATTAAGTGGGGCTATATTTTCGGCCAGTAAGCTCGAAACCGAGCGTTCAATTACTTTTAGGGTTAATTGGAATAAAATGGCTTACCTTATGTTTGCTTTGCGTTATTTTGATGTGTCTGGGTTCCAGGAGGTGGCTTAGAGCCATTTAGGCGAGTTTCACTTTTCGGCGGTTTGCTTCCCCTAAAGAGAAACGAAACTTAGGCGTGCGACCTACTGGCCAGACGGCCCGCGTTCAAAGCTCTCTAAATTCCACAAAAAATGTTCCAATCTACTCAAAATTACCTCATGGCAGCCGTCGATAACTCTTCTTCTCATTCGCTTTCTCCCAAAGTTCCAAAGTCTATCTTAATCACCCGAGAATCGCTGCTTTTCCAGCTCTTGCTTTCCATTTTTGCTCCGTCTCGATCCGTAACCGATTCTCTTGGCCACAGGATTTGAATTTCGTGACAAAGTCGCCTCCAACTGTTGAGAGGCAAGGGGGCATTTCTTGAGGCGGTTGGAGGCGACTTTGGCACGATAGCCCGGTCGCTTAGCTAGAAATTCAGAAAAGAAAAAAAAAAAAAAACCACTAAAACTGTGGGCCCCAAAATTATATCACGCACAAAATATGTCACACCTTGCCGAAATTTACCGCCTGTTTCCTCGACGCATTACCGCGGAGTATGTCACTCCTATCTGTATATTCGTAGGTGTGTTCTTACGAAATGTAAACTCTTGTACGAGTTAGGTATATATACAGGCGCTTTGTGTTGTGTTGTTAAACTCCCTGACGAAGTGTACGTTAGTCACACGAAACGAAGTTATACAACTACAGTTCGCAGAGTGCTGCTCACTAGTTAAATTTTTATTAAATTGTTCTAGTCTTCGAGTCTTCATAACATGATCATGATGTACTAAACATATCTCTCGTCTGGTTTATTGGTTAACCAATAGGACACATACTGTATGAGGTACAAGAACTGGCAAACCACTACATGAGCTGCACTGCCCCGATGGATTTCCTCATTCTCGATATTTGAGCCACTCTACCTTGTAAACTTCTCGTCGCCTTGCCCTACAAATTTTTCTACTTGCCTGAAGACGAAAGCGTAGTCGGTTTAACGCGACTCAGCGCCGTTAGATCGAATGCGAATAGTTTCCGAATAAGATCCGAAACGACTCTACTCGCAGGGTAGGTGCGAAAGATCTTCAGAGAAATCTAGTTTTTTTTTTGTTATGAATTACAAACGCACAACATGCATGTAAGCCATCGAGGAGGTCTTATAACCGGAATTTTCCGGCATTTCCTTAAGCTTCTTTCTTGCCCTCCCAATTTCACGCGTACATCGATTATTCACAATAGAACATGAAACCGTTGTGAAGTATTTTGTTCATTATGCGTTATCAACTTCCGGTGGATTCATAGGCCATCTATAATAGTGTAAAGAGGTTTGAGTCACTAAAGCAGATGACTGTAGGGTTAAGGTGCGCGTCTGAATTGCAGTTGTTGTCAAAAAGAAAAAAAATCGGCAGTTTCCTAATAATTTTTAAATAACAAATCCAAACAAAGAGAAAGTCAATTCGTAGCATCATTGATACTTTTATTTATCTTTATCATAATCTAATATGTTACATAGCACTAAGTATGCTTTTAAACATCTATCAAATTTTCATATTGTGCATTTAAAATGTATTATACCATCATTCAAGCTAGGACGCTTTTCCCTTCGAAAGTGGAAGGACAGACAAAGACCCTGTGTTGGCTGGTACGTTGTGCTATTTCATTGGTGCCTTGATAATATAAACCAAATAAAGTAATTCAGTAAGAATAAATTTCGATGTAGAAAATGTCGGCGACGTACAACCCCCAAAAAGGTTCCCGCTCAAAATTCTTTGAGGAAATTGGGTTTGTTTCAGTTTATTTCTTGTTTGTTTGTTTGTTTGTTTGCATTTCACTATTTTTTTGTCCATGGCTTTTCCCGCCCTTCCGAAACTTTAAAAGGAGAAGGCGGTCTCGGGACAAGTTTGGAGTGTTCTGTTTCCGAACGGGCACTCCCTTGAAATAAAGCGCCTGTTCACGTTCTAATATGGAGGAGCTTGTTATTTACATAAAGGTTAAAGGTTAATCCGAGTAACGGCATTGTGACTAATTATATATAGGTAGCACATGCAAGGAAAATTAGCGATATTACATTTCGGTATTATTCTATACCATCTTCAGACTCAATTATACAAGATTCATCGCCTGGTAGATTTACTAACTAATTGAACCAAATCGATCTCTACCGAGTCATGTAGACTATTAACTAACTGACACGTTGAGTGCTAGAAAATCGCAATACCATAATCGCACTCAAGATGGTATAACATGACTATAAATTAAATCGTCAATTAACTTAACATCAATTTTAGTCACCTACTCTGAAACTTAAGATATAGGCAATAAAACACCAGATATACTTTTGTTCCTGGAGCACAGCGTCTTGTTTATTTTCCTTTAAACTGCAATGAAATCGTGATTTCTCGAACCCCCATTTTCTGAAACCTCCCGATAACTGAAACCAAATTCGTTTCCCACTCCTCACCCGAACACTCTACCTTTACCTCCGATTTCTCCAACAGTACGATTTTTCGCTCTAATTTTTGTTTCCATTGGAGGTTCGAAAAATCGGAATTCCATTGTATGTTCATCTGCTGTAGGTTAGACTTTCTCACGACGATAATTCTTTTGTTTTTTTCATCGTGCTCGTTCATCTATAAAATGTGGGGTTAATGTAATGTTTAAAAACAACAAAGCTGATCACAGAAACTGGAATAGCTTTTTATAGTATCTGCATTACATGTCACGAAGGGGAACTGCAACTTGTCTTTGATGCTGAGGTCGTTTGCGAAAGAGAGCAAGTAAAGCTGATCTGTATTCTGGCAAACGGATAGTGTATAATATAGGATTTACAAGAGAGTTTGCATAAAGTAAAGCCCACAATGCAGAGTCTACATGAAAAAGCACTGAAAAGGACAGAGACTGCAATATTTTAAATTTACTGATAAAAACGACATAATACACTATAACTACTGGCAGGCACAACAGAAGAGATACAACAGTCACAATCAACAATGTCATGGTCAGTTTTCTTTCTCTACTGGTTGCACCATGGTGTTGAGGCTGCGCTCCACAACGGACTTTAATAACAATGGACGTGTAAGAAACACAAATGATCAAAAGGCAAATTGAAAAAAATATCAAATATAAGTAAGCAAAGTAATATGATTCATGAAACTGGTAGAGAAGTATTAAAGCTATTGTTAACAACCCAGATGTTACCCAAACAGCAGCAATTAGTAATCGGTATACCCATTTTTTAAGCGTTCGATGCCTGAACGGGTAAACCGTTGCGTGCACCCGTTCTAAAGCAATAATGGCCATGTTTGTTAATGAACCAAAGAGGAAGAACCACATCATAACAAGTAAAAATATCCAATCCTCAATTGAAACTGTCCACATCTATAAATTACACATTAGTCCAGGCCGATAGAACAGATTAAACACAGCATTCCCTGCTACAAACATATCTGTAACTGCTAGATTTATTACCAGGTACATGCTACGCTTGCGAAGATTGCGGTTTCTTATAAAAGTTATTATCGTGCAGAGGTTGAGTGTTACTATAGCAACAGACTCGGCTAGGCCTACAGTCATCCAGGGTATGCAGTCAGATAAAGACAGCATCTCAAAGCTCTGTCCTTTTCGGATTGTTGTTAGAAGTAATTACTCGCCAGTCTATCTGTGGAAAGATCGAAGTGAATTGTTATTATTGTCAGGTTCTTTTACTGCCTGTAGTAAAGCATGCAATTAACTGCAGGGATGCAAAGCTCACACCAATGTGCAGATTTAATTTTTGAAAGCAAGTCCTGACATTTATCGGATTTCGATGTGTTGAAAACCAGTTTTCAATATGTTGCTTTCAATAATCAGGTCTGTTGTAGTATGTATGTATGTTTTCAATAATTTGCTGTAAGCCCTAAATACCGAAAGCTTATGCTTAAATTTCGGAGTCCTAAAGGAAGGAAATTTGGTCTTTAAAAATCTTAACGGAAATATTTACAACAATTAATTTAATCAAAAAGAGAGCTTTCTTTTATTTTTGCAGGTTACAAAATTTATTGATAATAGGAGACAGAAATCTTTGCCATTGTAACCCAAATAAAGCGGTTATTACACAGCTTAGAGAAGACAAGCACGATATTCTGTCTTTTCTTTTCTTTGCAATGTAACGTCGTTTAACTTCTCGTCTTCGGAGCCATTTTTTACGCAAGATCAGCGTTGATGCCATCAATGGTGCTATTTTTCGTCAAATGTTTTTATTAAATAGCCTCTTAACTCGAAGCAGAATCTGAATTAAAAATAACGATGCCGTTGTTTATCTTTTTCAAGCAAAAATGCGCTTGAGTTGTCATCCCCGATAAATTTATAACACTGAGAATATAATGCTAGCTTTATAACTTGACCTGAGAATTTAAACAAATTGCACCTCAAAACGTCTCGATACATTTAATCGCGCATAACGAAAAAAGTAACGCTTATCTTGGTATTAAAACGTTCAAATGGACTTAACTACTAAATAGTCTCGAAGGGAGAACATCATAACCTTGGGAAAGATCAACGGCAAAGCAACAACAAAAAGTAAAGCCTTGGAGCAGACTGGCTCATAGCTGTCGGAGCTTATCCCTGTTCGTGTGGCATGAAGCGGCTAGGAGTATTTCTACTCCCCCTGGACGGGATGCTAGTCTATCGCAGGTCACTCCCCCGCAATTTGTTAAGTTTCCCAAGCAATTCGCCGGTACCCATTTATACTCCTGGGTGGAGAGAGGCACTGTGAGAGTTAAGTGTCTTGCCCAAGAGCACAACACAACACAATGTCCCCGGCCACGGCTCGAACCCGGACCGCTCGATCCGGCGACGAGCGCACTAAATATGAGGCTACCGCACCTCCACGGTATCCAATAGATATTTTAGAACAATTCTGAATATTTCACACACTGAGTTCCTTTCTAACAGCGTCTTTCATTATTTAAATGGTCTTGTTGTGATCCCAGACAAATTTTGAATGTAGAGAACAAGTTTTATCTGTTAAGGACCTAAGCATCTTTCAATAATTGAACAATGATGAACAAGAAAATGTGTCGCATCCCGAAACTTGTTTAAAATGTGCACCAACACAACGTCTATTTTCACTTCCCCGCACACAAACAACTAAGTAACACTTTCCATGGTAATGAAATGTTTGAATTGACATTACATTTATTTTCAAGCTTTCTCAAAGAGTGATTGTTATAGCATTGTAAAAACAAAGATCATAGAGCTCAGCAGTAAACATTTAAAGTTCTTTCCAAACTTGTACGAAAACAGTTACCAGAACAAATATTGCGAAGATAAGTGAAAAAAAAAAGTTGAAACGTCTTCAACTTACCAAGTTGTAAACAAGATGCTCTCTCTGGTGAATCTTTTTGTTAAAAGATCTGTTAGTTTTTTTTTTCTGTAAAGACATAGACAGCTTTAACAGTTTAAGCACAAATATATCCTAAAAAAGTAATGCACCTCTATAAGAGATAGACTGATATAGATAGAAGTAAATACGCAGTTATTGATGAGCAAGTTTTTTGTCTAAAGTTTAATTTTCCATTCAATACAAATTGCTTTTGTCGGGATGTCTCGCAATCCATTTATGAACAGCACAAGACAGGTAACGAACCTAAATAAAGCGATTTTTTTTTCTTGAAGGAAAACGTTCCTTTCTTCGCTATTCTTGCATGTAAGCGCTTAAATATTTTACAACAATTTTAGTGCAAGGCGGTGGAAAAACGTGCCCTATGGCGTTCAAATTTAACACATCACCATAACGTCTATATATGCAATTAGCTGTGCACAAAAAAATATATTAACTCTCCATGCTATAAAACTGTTTTAACTGACAGTGGACATTATCATCTATTTTGGCATAGACTTCAACCCACCTTGATAGAAAACTGTAGATCCTGATAAGTAGACTCAGTGTAAATGAAAGCCAGTCACACTTCAAAGAGAGATATAATATTTGCCTAATGGAAAAATGACAAATGTAGGTGAAAACAAAATGTTAAATTTATATGATGCTAAATAACTATTGACTTAAATAATGTTGTCGTATTTCCATCTTGGACTGTCTAGAAAACTTGCATTGCACCAAACCGTCACGAGAAAACAATATAATGGCGTCTAGATAAGTTTAATACCATTCTTACTTTGCTTGCTGATCTGAAAACAAAAGAATTTCTATTTTTTTCTGCAGAGTATTATTTGATGTCAACTAGAAACTCCATAAAAAGGTTAGAAGAAAAAACATTGAAACAGCAAATGTAACATTCACGGCGTGAAAACGTTTCCCGCACAGAACGTTTTTCTGTTGGTGTTAAAACAGTACTTAAACTTAACGTTCTCTAGATTTCTACTGAGAAACCTCTTGGCAAGGCATTTGCTATTTCTCTTCAAGAATGATATCATTTGTTTCGGCGATGACCGTCTAATGTTCGCATTCATTTGTGTCAAAGAAGGCAACAGCCCTTTCTTAGAAACTGCCCTAAGATTAGGTCTAAATATTCGCTGTTAAGGTAGCACACGTCTCTTCTCTATAATTCTCAACCTCACCGAATTCCCTTTTTTACTGACATCCGAAAATATCACGCCTGAAGTTATGACTTATTAATTAAGCTACACCCACCAACATTCGTCGCTGCTTGATCTTCTTAATGCTTTTCGCCTTCAAAAAACTATGAACCGTTCGTTTCGGAACTCTCAAATCAATTGTGAAAATAATATTAGCCAAGAATGAGGCACGATTTTACTCTTTGAGTACTCCTCCTCACTAAATTAAATTCTTCTTTATTATTAACATTATTTTCTTTATTTATGACTGAACTGTACGAACATTTGCTGACTGAGAGCCGTGAAGGTTTGGCCAAATGTAGACCGGTTTACTTTGTTCGTGTAAAACGGATTTCGGTGCGTAACTATCTTGCCGATGGATGATTTTATTAAATAAAAAACGCAAGTTATTCAAAATTTCTTTTCCTTTAAGACTTCATTTCAGCTGCCTTAGAAATTTAAAGTTATTCAGGGATATCAAAGGCTCTAATTTTACTTAGGCGAATTACTAACTCTCTGTTCAGTATCGACTATTACATTGTGGTGGCCTTGAATAATAGTTGTTTTGACTGTTATCCGGTAACTGTCTACCTTTCGGTAAACCTTGAGTCCGCTGCCTCGAAGACTGTCATTTGGACCCAAAATAAAACTAATGGCTAGTTAAAACTAAATTTGCTTTAAAACATAGAAGTAACTGTATTCACCAAGAATTGTTTATGATATTCACTTGGCTTACTTTGCACTTAAATATAGTGATTTTGAAGAGCTCTCATCATATTATTGGGCATTTTTATTTTTTCTTGATGTTTTTTATTCACTAAACAGGATGTACCTACAATAACAATTATCAGTAAAAATTCAGTGTGTCTCAGTTTAACCTACCTTGTCAATAGGAAACTTCAGTTCTTGGTGAGTGGGTCTGACAAGCAGCTCAGCAATGGTAAACAGTCACCCTGCAAAGAAATCATTTGGTCGAGCATAAAAATTGACAATTTTGCCTCCACTTATGTGATATTGAATAGTGGGAAGTTAAATAATTGTTGACTAAAAATTGATGCATTTTAATTTTAAGCAGGTGAGGACAATGCAACTCTACTCTAAAATACTGCTACCCGATGGCACAACCTCAGTATTTTTCTTGTTCTAACCTGAGAATATTGAAATGTAGAAACCTTCCGTTCTTTTAAATAATTCGAATGAATAATTTTGTTTTAGACATTGCGCTATGTACAAAAACCGAAACGTTCAAAACTCTTGCAACAGTTGAAAGATTAAAGGTTAAAGAGAATTCATTTTGTCTTAGGTCTTTGAGCTAAACGCTGGGCTTAATGTTTCATTTTGAATTGATGCGTATTTGCGACTGTACTTTATGGTTCAACATTAGACCTCGACGACGAATCTCGCATAATCCGTGTCAAGAAAAAAAAATACAGGCAGGTCTTTTTACGTAACTAACTGTGGATCAATGAATATAGCTTACTTTATTTCCAATAATACTCGACTCGTTAAATTTTCTCATTTCGCCAGCCTCAGACTATATGACGCTTGATTTTAACATCGAACTTTACCCAGGTTTTTTCTCTGCTTAATCTTCCTGAATGACTGTCTTCGTTTAAAAGACCCTTTCAACTGAAAGTTACAGACCTCGATAATTTTCTAAATGCTGCAACCCGGAATTTATACAATAGTGTAAGCCCACCTTTGTCGTCTTTTTATTTTTTTGGCCTATAATTGTTCTCATCATTTGCGGGGTAGCTATAACTTTCTTGTTTTCGGCGGTAAGGGAAAATGTTGCGAAAGATGCCTTTATAATATTTAGGGCTACAGCCTAGGCGAATTTGATGCAGACCTGTATTTGAAACTTTAAAGTTTTGAATTTCTTATTACTGGAACGCCTGCAATACCAGGCTCAATTTTGTAGCAGCTTGAAAGAGTTCTATTAATCGAGAGGTTCAGCTGTTTCTCTATTTTTGTAAAGAACTGCATAAAATATTTGCTCTTACCAACAGATCACAGGAGACTTGCCATTCGAATTCCCGGTTGTGTTTTCAGACATTGGACAGTTAAGCAAGACGTAAACTCAAGGAGTTCTCCAAAACAGTAAAATAACTGTAATGCAGAGGATACGCGTTTCACTAAGTGTGATGTTTTTAACATGGGCCGCTTTTAATTCATAGGACTTGTTTTTTTACTGGAATATTGCCACTACCTGCTTTAATCGTATTGAAAGAAAAAAAGAAAGAGTAGAAACGAATTAACTCAAAAGTGAATGCAATTGACTTTCTCTCGGTTTCTACTTTGAATTTAATACGATGTTTTTAACGCAGCAACCATCCTAACTGACTGGGCCAAATGGTTTGACTATCACAATGTAATAAAAAGAATCAGCAAAAAAGTTTATAATGTCATGAAGCCTACCTTGTCAAGAAGGAACTTCTTAAGCCCTGGTCGGGAAACGGCGTATGATAGTCGATGATAGTTGAATGATTTTCCCTGAACTTTCACCGACTATCATCAAATATCATCAAATATCATGCGCCGTTTGACCTGGGCTTTAGCGATTGGTCTCAGTGCTAATGAAGAACAGTCTCTGCAAACTAGAAGTTAAAACTCATATTGCGTAAGTTAGTAGAAGAATTAAATGTCAACAATATGTCAAAATGCTCTGGCGTTAAATAGTAATTAGTTGAATATTTGTTCGTCTCGCTTTTCATCTGTCTGTGACAAAAAGACAAACATCACGCTTCAAACTGAATTTTCCGCATAAGAACTTTGCACTAAACATGCAAGAGGTGATATCTATGGTAAAAAAAAAGTATCAGGAAATATACCATGAAATATGTCTAAAGACTCTCTAAACTGCGTTGCCAAAAAAAAAAACCAAAAAAAAAACCAAAAAACAACCAGCATTGTCGGGAAGTTGATTCAACCTCCAAAACGGGAGAGCAGTAAAATTGCATTAATTCTGAACTAAGTATCTTCGTGTAAACAAACTGTCAATATGCTATGCCGTTGAATAACAATTGGCTGAACTGTCTGGAATCAAGAAATAAACAACAAGCTACTGACGTAACTAAAACTTGCTGGCGGAGCACGAAATATACAAATCAAGTTCAGTCCTCTAACATTGATGTATGTTTTAGCAGACGTAGTCTACTATGTTTATGAAAGGCCGGTGCCTTCTTTTTTTTTTCAGGATTTTGTGGTTTTTAACGTTCTAAGAATTTGTTTTTTGTTCAGTATCAATGATGTTTGCCCAGATTCTCTCAGTAGTCCAGGTGAATTGTCTTCCAATTTCTTTTGTTCTCTTTTTATTTCATACACGACCAAAGACCTCCATCCTTTTAATAAAGGTCATTATTTTAACTATAATATTTTTTTTAAATTAAGGTTAAAATAGTCCTTGTTTTGCATTAATGCCTAACGTTAACTCAAAGCAACTTTAAAAACATTCGCAAAACAATTATTTTTGGCTAAGGTGCAGAGAGAAGGCCTATTGTAAATGATTGGCAAATACCTCTCAGTTATAACATTTCTGAGGAAAATTTAAATACACCCGACTTGATAATACCTCAAAATACCGCAATAGTCACTTTAGGAGTTAACTAGTCAACACGTATTTCTTGCCCAATATTTGCTGCTTTCTGACGTTCTAACCCCGCTCATGTTGACAGTCACTACACCAGTTTTTAATCATCTTGTCATCCTATTGATTATTTGACAGATAACGCACCCAACTTAGAGGACGCTAATTTCGTTTCTACTTCCTTTCAGCTGCTTCTAAAAAAGTTAATGCTTTGAAATTTTCATTTCGACTTCTGTGCGGTCATTATTAGGCATAGCTGTTTTCATCGTTTTCATGTCGGTTTTTCGTAATAATAACAATAATATAAATTTTACTGTGGGCGAGGGAAGTGTAGGGGAAGTATTACCGAGTCTGCGATGTAGAACTGTTAGAATGCTGCGAGAACTCGATCTGATCACGTGTTCGATTTAACCGGCTTTAATTTCCCTCCCTTGCCCCTTGTTATTATAAAGTGTACAGGCTTGCTTGGCCAACTTTTTCAATCCATGAAAGTGACTGTCTGCCTACCCTTTTCCCTAGCCTCGCACTGGAGTTTAACTTTCGTTTTAATGATAATCCTAGTAACGGCCAAAAAGCGTGCCATGAATTTAACTCTGAAAAAGGAATTATTTCTTTAAAGACTAGATATAGATATATCTATTGCATTGGTATCTCAATAGTCTGTTCACGTGACATGGAATTTTTACAGTAACTGTATTTTCGAAAAGCCTTCGTCGAAATTTGGTGTTTTTCAGAGTTTAAATTTCTGTTTTTGAATGATGTTGGATTTTTATAGATATTTTAAGTCAAAAGATTCACTCTTCTTCAACAAATTTAAATGCTTTTCAAGATGTGTAAGTTAATTGTTAAGTCAAGATTTCTGGACAAAGAAAGCGGGGTGCACCAACACCCGACCCCATTCCCTCCGGTTCACACTGAAAAAGGGACAAAAAGCCCAGGATAAAAAGGGATTAAAATCGCAGATTACGATGGCCTGGTAATGTACTGAGGATGACTCCAATGAAAGGACAACAATAGTTGCCTTGAGATGGACACCAACTGGGAGAAGAAAGAGAGTCAGGCGAAAAACTACCTGGAGGAGGACAGTGTTGAAGGAGCTGGAAGAAATGGATCAAGATCTTGTGGGACGAAACACAAAACAAAGCACAGGACAGGGTTCAGTAGCGGTGTATGACTGCGGCTCTATGTTCTAGCCGGGACGAAAAGGATAAGCGTGTTATAAGTAAATAAATAAGGTTAAGCTTAAGGCTTCGGTTTCTACTGATTGACTTCATACTTCGTTCGTGGTCTGCTAGTAGACCATTTCCGAGTTGTCTTTTGCCTCGAAACCATTCATATGGAAATGCGTTCCGCCTGCAGGTTCATTTTCATGCAAATCAAACTCATTTTCGCATGAAAGGTTTTGCACCAAGACTCGTTTTGAAACAGAGGCACAAAGAAACTCGGAAATGGCCTCTTAAAGAACTGGTTCATGCTTTGCGTGCGTATATCGAGTTATGGATGAAGGCGGGAAGTTTGGAGACAAGAGAGAAAGTGCTGAAGTTCCACGAGGCGCTGCCGAGAGTAGCTCTAGCTTCTTCAGTGTTCTCTAAACTTCCCAAGTACATCCATAACTCGATATACGCACAGCTAAAGGCATGAACAAATTCTTTTATAACATATCGACAACAACTTGGGCGCTAGGACATGTTGTATTTGTGATTTACTATAAAGTTCAATCAGTTGGGCGAATAACTGTTTAAATCACTAGGAATGGCTGCCCAGTCTTTTTAGCCCATTAGGGTTATTTCTGGCAGCCATGTACTCTTTTTATTTTAAACTTATTTTTGTTCATTCAATTTCTAGCTGAATGAGTACAAATAACGTTGTTGTTGTTAGTGGAACGAAAAAGTTTCATCTGGTTTCTGTAATTTTCAACGAAAAATCCGCTTGTTCGAATTAATAAAAATGTAGGCAAACAAAGTCAAAATACTCAATTGAGTTTTGGTGTAATCTTAGCTTGGTAAAATTCAGGGGACCGAAGTAGGGTTTGGATTGTTCAGAAGATGTTCACATTGCCGAAACTTCAACTAAAAGAACCGCAGCTTAAATGAAACTAAGATTGAGATTGGGAGAAGAGATATGCTAGCGTCGCTGTCGTTGAAGGGACGGTGGGTAGAGAAACTCGCTTTAATTATACCGTCGAGTAGAGAAGACTTGCGAGAGCGCAAAATTTCCATGCAACGGTCGTATATAGGGTCTTGGTAATCTCCCAGGGAACCTAAATAACCAAATCGGAGTTTGCCGCTTTGATAAATCAGGTCATGAAATGACATTTTACGCGAATGAGAAGGGTAAACTACCTTATTGTAGGAAATTAACGATCGATGCACTTTATAAAGGCGATTTAAAAAGAATGGCGTTAAATTAATGCATCTTAAGAAGGAATGTCTACTAAGACCAAGCCATATATCGGAAATATGTGGCACATGATAAAAAATCAAAATTTTTCATATTTAGCCCGGAGATGGTCTAGCCTATGGTAAGCCTAGAAAAGTGCTGGATTTTTTTCTTAAATAGTTTTCAAACCCGCCAAAAAATCACAAATTCATTACGGCCCACGTCTGGTCAAAAACACGCAAACTTTAGTGACTCATAAACTGTATTCCCGAATACCGGCCCTCGTGGGACGAGCGAGCGGTCAAACGCGAAAACGAGGCGTTGTAGGATAAAAATTACAGATGACCAGAGAAGTGACTGGGTTGACATGTCTGTTTTGCTTTGTGAGGATAATATTCCTGGCTCATCTCTCGCTGGGAGGAGCCCAGCAGAGCTAAAAACTGAGGAGATACGTTTTGTTAGTGCGCACACGTTTTGCGCATCACGAAAGGCTTTGTTTACACGCCACGCGCGCGGTAGGGTTGAATCAACCTACTGTAACCAAATCAAGTTAATGAGGCTCCACTTAAACCAGGAATACCAGAATAGAGGCATATTGCTGACCACAAACCATTAACGGCTTCCATCTGAAAAACTAGCTGTTTTCCGTGGCAAATTATGCTGAAATCCAACCGCAAACATGTACTTGCAATGGGGTAATGCGCGCGCGATTAAAACAAGTTAACAACATGTTAGACTTACTGGGGAAGTGACAGGAAAATAATACAACGAACACCGAAAAAGTTTTCCATAAAGATGAATACAACTCACTTAACTTTTAAAAACGCATAGTTAATTACTCCAACATTTTATGTTACGAAATGGGTGGTAACACTATTAAACAAGTGATTGGTTTTTGGCTGTGACGGAAAGTTATTTAGACTGAATTTTGGCTAAACCAGAGACAGCTGTGAGGGACACTAAAACCGCTATTCCGACGATTTCCAAAGTTAACCTAAATTTCGAAAATTTCTCACTCAGATTTGGCCACTGTCTTATTTTATTTTCCTTCTGGAATTTCCAGATTTTTCCGGTTAAGGAGGCTGCTGGCTTTCCAGCACTTTTCCAACAACTATACTTTCATCTCCCGTCCTCAGCCAAGGGCGGGAGATGACTGACATTTCAGGCTATTTGACAGGTGAACACTACAGTGGAACTCCGCCTCACGATCACCTCGTTAATATGGTCACCTCGTGATTACGGCCAGTGTTTTTTTATCCCAGCGAAACGCCCTTACATTTTCTTACAAGAAAATTCCGTCAGTCCAACCACCCCGTTAACACGGCCAACAGCCTCATTCTGAAATCTCAACCTGTATAATCCTGTACAAATTTACTCCGTTAATAAGGCCACTCGAACCAGTTACGTTTATCTTTCCATTGCAATATGGCATAACGGAACTTGCGCCCTCTATAGCGAAGCTCATTAACCTGTCCCTCTCATCAGGATCGTTTCCCTGTAGTTGGAAAAAAGCCAGCGTGACTGCCCTTTATACCATACTTGCAATGTGGATGATGTCAACAACTATAGGCCATTTCACTAATTCCGGTGCCGTACAAAAATCATTGAACGCCACGTGCATGATCATTTGTTCGAATATCTCGATGTTCATGGCCTTATTTATAAGAACCAGTCTGGATTCAGAAAGCAGTACAGCACAGAAATGGCGCTGGCATATATAGTTGACAGTTTGCTATTTAATCTAGATAGAAACCGCGTCAATGGTATGGTTCTTGTAGATTAAAAAAAGGCTTTTGAAATGGTTGATCATGTGATTCTGCTCAGAATGCTTCAAGCCTATAAACTACAATCATGGACAAAAGTCTCGGGACAAATTTGCACTTTTGGACACACGCCAGACGCGAATACAACTTCACCTGCCTAACCTGGCCTCTCATTCCACCATGCAATGTTGAAAACTACTACCAGCAATTTCTTCTGATTTTCAACATTGTATTGGGTGGGGAGGGGGAAGAGCAACGCGTTTTTAAAAGGAAAGCAGCGCTTTTTTCAAACTTCAGTAGTAAAACACAGATAATTCATTAAATTACGTAAGTGTCTCAAAGACTTTTGCCCACGATTGTAGATAAGGGCTGGTTCATGACCAGTCATACTTAACCGAACGTACTCAATTGGTTTCATTTAAAGGACAGATATCGACTTTTAGGACTGATTACAGCGGGTGTGCCCCAGGGTTCCATATTGGGTAAAGATAAAGATAAGATAAAATTTTATAGTACACTCCTTAAAAGGTTTTTCAGTGAACAATATAATACATGAGGTGAGATAAGTACAAAGTACACTAGTTATATATTATGTATGAAGTACACTAATTATATAAAAAAAAAATGGAAAGGAAGAAAAATAAAAGAAATAAGAAAAATTTAATTTAAGAACTCACTGAGAAGCTTTGTCTTCAGAGTTTTCTTAAAATTTGCATGACTCTCGCATAGTTTTAAGTCTTTGTCTAAAGAGTTCCATAGTTTTACTATTCTGTAATAAAAAGATCTCTGACCAGCAGTGGTTTTGCACAGAGGAATATTCAGTTGTTGTGAGTTTCTTGTGGTTCTAAAGTTCATGCTTGATACTGTCGAAGGCCTTGCTCATGTCTAGGTACACTACTGCTGTAGCTTTAGTTTGGTCAATCGCTCGTAAGATTGCGTCTGTAGAGGATATTAATGAAATTTCGGTTGAATGCCACTTCTTGTTTCCACTTTGATGTGAGCTGATCAAATGCAATTTTTTCACACACCGTTGATATAATAGGCAAAAGTGAAATCGGTCTATTATTACTCGCTACTTCGCGATCACCTTCTTTTGGAATTGGACATACCTCAGCCGTTTTCCAGACACTAGGGAAAACACCACAATTGAATGAACTGTTTATAATAGAGGTTATCGATGGAATGGTAGCAGAAGCAGATTCCTTTATGACACGGGATGGTATTTTGTCAGTGCCAGGTGCTTTTTTGTTAGCTAGCGACTTCACAACTCTTTCAACTTCAGTTCTTCTGATGTTCATCAATGATCTACCCCTACATATCCACACGCACATCGACATGTTTGCCGACTACACTACCCTACTAGCGTCTTCTGGTTATGCTAAAGAACACTCTCAGCCGAGAGGTCGCCAACGTCGATGAATGGTCAACAATCTATCTGTTAATTGCTCCGAGATGAAGACAATACTAATCGATGGACCACGCCTATGGAGAAGTTTAAATAAAGAAGATCGCAATCTTGAGATTCAGCTTAAAGGCAGTGAATTAGAAAGGGTTGAAAACATTGAGCTGATGAGCCTTTTACCTGACCAACAACTCAGTTTCGATGTCTATATTGATTCTTTATGTAAGAAGATAACAAAGCGTATAGGCATACTCAACAGAATTGTAAGGCTTATTTACCAACAGCAGAACTCGTACTTTATTGTAATGCTTTAATTAAGCCACTGATAAACTCTTGGTCTTCGGCCATCGTAGTTTAGCTTGATTAAAAATATAACACAAATAGCAGTGATAAATATTATATTGCAGCGTAACATGGACAAGCTGCTGCAACCAAGACAATATAAATACAAAAGCGTTGTGCTCGTATTATCCTTGATACACAGCGACGCCATAGCATTATAGATCTATTTAACACTTGAGGATGGGTGCCATATTATACAGAATCCGATATAAAGGTGCTTAATTGCATACAAAAGGATCATGGGTACCACCCTGAGTACATAAATGAACTGTCAATATTTTTATGAATTTGTTATACGAACAAACATTTTAGATTAAGTCAACTTAAGGACAGGGTTTTTTTATTCCATGTTTTTTTTCTACTTTTAATTGCTACTGTTGGACATCTACAACTATGGAATTCACATACTTGAGCCGAGTATTACGTCCACTGAACATAAAGGGCCAACCCACCGTACACGACCGTTCTCATGTGGTTTTGAGAGTTTAGTTGGGAGAGCATTGCATCGGTAGCGCAAAGGTCGTAGGTTCGAATCCCGTTCAGAGCCTGAAATATTTTCAGGTCTTTTTTCCAGTAGTGTTGTTCCGCATGTCCCAGGTTCGAAGGTCAGCGAAAAAGTTCAGTCTTCAGAACATACAACATTTTCATTTCCGAGGAGATAAACGTGTACACTTTTCAAAATGGCCGACAACTCGCAACCTCGTGGTCGAAACAACAGGTCTTACTGCGCATGCGTGCAAAACTCCTATTATGAGGGGGACCCCAGGGAATTGCTAATTTACAACAAGGCTTTCTGCGGAACATCCTCCCCTTCCTTGATAAGACAATATCAACAAAATTGCACAAACTAAAAAAACACTATGAAAAAAAAAAGGTTCGGTTTCAATGGGCAAAGTTACACAACTGGTCTCCTGTACACCGTTTTTCCCACTTGAACGTCGACGACTCGGACCTGGTCGTCCTTTCCAGGAAGCACTTTGATGGTGCGTCCCAGGGGCCATTTTCCTCTCGGAGTTTCTGTAGACATTACAATCACCACATCGCCAACTTTCAAATTAGGTTGATCTCTGCGCCACTTCTTTCTTGCACTCAAACTCGAATCCACTCACGCAACCACCTATGCCAAAAGTTGCGAACAAGTTCCTTGATCCGACGCCACCTCTTTATTGGGTTGAAGTCTTCAGTGTCAACACTGTCCTGTGCAAATCGTCCTCCTACTTGCCCATGAAGGAAATGGTTTGGGGTGAGAGGAACAAGGTCCGATGGGTCGGCTGATTGATAGATTAGTGGCCGAGAGTTAATTAAGCGTTCTGCGCCAACAGTTGCACTTAATAGTTCCTCATCGGTGATATCTGCAGAACCCAAGATTGCATAAATGGCTTTCTTTGGCGCTTTGATCATTATTTCATGCACACCGCTGAAGTGCGGCCAAGCAGGCGGGTTAAAGTGCCAGTTGATTCTGTGGCTCGATGTTATATCTTGGATCTTGTTCTGGCTAAGGCTTCTAATTCTTTCAACTCATTACTTCCACCAACAAAGTTAGTTCCATTGTCACAAACAACATCTTTGGGAACACCAAGTCGTGACGTCATTCGAAAGAATGCATTTAGGAATGAATCAGTGTCAAGGCTGTATGCTACTTCAAGATGCACAGCCCTAGTCTCTAGACAAGTGAACAGACACAGGTATCTCTTCTGGCGTGTCTTTCCTCTCCCCTGTTTGATCATGAAAGGTCCACCAAAGTCACGGTCTACACTCGCGGTGACTCTGGTGAGCTTACTCCAACTTGAGTATCTTTGTGACTGCAGGCGGTCTTCACTGGTCAGAGCAAGGAATGTCTGCGTCTCTGTTTGTTCTGCTTCTTGGTACTGCTTACGGGCTTCAATGTCTGGTCCTTTCTTGACCTCAATTTTAGTCTCAGGCCACTCAGTTGAATCTTGCTTTAGGAATGCTGGTGCGTTCCACCATTTCTCTTTTGTCAACAGCTTAGAGCCACTTTCTCCTCTGGTCAGTAGATCAGCTGGGTTCTGTCCGGTTGGCACATACTTCCACTGATTTGGACTTGTCAAGGCTTGGATTGCTCCGACGCGATTAGCTACAAATGGCTTGAACTTTCGACTGCATCCGCGAATCCAGTAAAGCACATCCATGCTGTCAGACCAGAAGCTTCGGTGACTACTCTCAATGGCAAGGACTTTTCCAACTGTCTCGCTGAGCTTAAGCCCTACTACAGCCGCCATCAGTTCTAACCGCGGTATGCTTACAGCTTGGAGTGGTGCAACACGAGACTTTGAAGCCACAAGACAACAACAAACAGACTCGTCTTCATACAGACGTCTGGTGTAGCAGGCTGCGCCGGACGCTTCTTGAGATGCGTCAACAAACGTGTGTAAAGTTATGCTTTTTACTATAGTGGTGCTTCTCAGGCATCGTGGAATGTGAAGGGTGGGTAGTACTGACAGCTCATCAAACCACTTTGTAGCCTTCCACGACAGCCTTCTATCCACCGGCTCATCCCAGTCCACATTACTTGCCCACATCTCTTGAATCAGGACTTTGGCACGCATTGTGTACGACGACAGCAAACCAAGAGGGTCAAACAACGTGGCTATCTTCCTTAGGAAACTGCGCTTCGTATGATCATTGCTCTTGGTAGGCAGGTTAACTTGAAACTTGAACACATCCTCCATGGGAAACCACAAAACACCCAGTGTCTTAACAGAGGGCAGTTCTCCGCTGTCGAGGTCGACTTCGGTCGCACAATCTGAAGCTGGATTGGACAGTAAAACGTCTGGCACGTTTGATAGCCATTTCCGGGCATGCATCCCAGCAGAGTCCCATAATCTTGACAGCTGGCTGTACAACTCTACACCGGTCTTTGACATCTGGAACGGAGTCCATGCTGTCATCCATGTACGTGCTTTCCAAAACAGTTTCCGCCGCTAGGGGAAGTTCTGATTGGCGTTGTCTGGCATGTTCTTGAGCAACAAACTGTGCTTGGAATGGGGACGAGTTCACTCCGAATACAACTCTGTCAAACTCAAAGACGTCAGGTTCTCGGTCAGACTGCAAGTCTCGCCACAAGAAGCGATGATAAGGCTGATCTTCAGGTCTTAGCTTAATCTGCAGGTACATTCCTGAATGTCGCACATTAGGGCCACAGGATTGCGGCGAAATCTCAATAGTACCGCAAACAAGTCTTTCTGGAGTTTAGGCCCTTGGAGTACAATGTCATTCAGAGATACGTCACTGAATTTCGCTGACGCGTCAAACACAATACGAGTCTTGGTGGTCGGTTTGTCAGGCTTCAAGACTGGGAAATGGGGCAGGTACCAAAGTTAATCAGGCTTGACCTCTTCATGTGACACGTTGTGGATGTATCCCTTCTCTTGATAGGTCTCTAGTACTTCTTTGTAGACTTCACCGAGTTCTGGGGACTGCTTCAATTTCTTCTCAGTACACTGTAGACGACTCAAGGCCATGCTGTAATTGTCAGGTAACGACGGTCGATCCTGTTTCCAAGGCATGCCAACAACATAGTGGCCATCAGTGAAGGTCAAGGACTTAGCAACAATGTCCCTATCAAGCTTCTCATCCGGTCTGACAACCAGAGTTTCTTTAGGTTCATCAATGTCCCAGTAACGGCGGACAAGACTGTTCAATTCATGCATGTCATTCAGAAAAAAATGTAAGATTTGTCTGAACTTCTTCCGTGGGGATTTCTGGGGTCCCAATACACGTCCAGCCAAGCGGAGTCAGTCTTGCTATGGGCTCTCCTGCCTTTCCTCTGAGATCCTCCAACGAGTACAGCAAGTCTGCATGGTCCACACCAATTAGAAGATCAACAATCGGTCTTGGTCCAACCTGAGGGAACTTGATGCCTTTCAGATGCTTCCACTTGTGCTTATGTTTACTCCAGTCCACCACTTGCATACTTCCAGTCACTCTTTCGGCTGTATAGGCTGAGGCTAGTTTGGACACCTTTCCATCAGAACTGCTGATCATCAATTACACAACTGAGGTGGCCAACGTTTCTTGATTTTCATTCAATACGTTAACCGTTAGTTCATGTGGTCTACCTTCGAGACCAAGTTCTGCTGCAATGTCACTATTTAAGTAAGTCCTACTGCTTCCGTCGTCAAGAAGGGCATTCACTTTGATTCTCCGATGATGATTAGTTACATAGACAGGAACTGTTCTTAAGGCTACGAACCCTGACGAAGGCACTGCACCAGTTCCTGTAGTAATAGTGTGGGTTCTCTCTTCAGACTCCCCTTCCGCGGTGCCACCAACTTGCGATGTGCTTTACGAATCAACTTCTCCGCTACGTTTGCTGCCTCGATCTTCTCTTCTTTCTTTGGATCTTCACGAAGCATCCGGTGATGGTGAAAGCGACATCCATTTAACCCACAAACTCTGCTCCGATAGCATGCTTCTTCGCGGTGTCCATTACTGAGGCATCTGAAACACAATTTCTGCTCCTTAGCGACATTCCACCTCATGTCTACAGACATCTTCTTAAAGTTCTCACAGTCCCACATGCCATGGGATCCTTTACACAACTTGCATTTGTTCTCCTGTTTCTTCTTAGGTTCGAGATCTACTTCAGCTAGGAAGGTTCTCTCTCTCTTGGACCCACTGAGGACACCTGTTATGGTCTCAGAAGCTGTGGTCAAAAACTCAGACTCTCTGTCAACAAACTCTCAGTGTTCCTACATTCTCAATGCGATGGCTGTCACTAATCCACTGCTTGTACTTAGAGAGAAGGCCTTTGTTGAACTTCCGTTGAAGAGTAATGTACAATGATCCATTTCCTAGCTCGGCTTCCTGGTTAGCATCCTTCAAGTTCACAACAATTCCATCAAGCAGCTCTGAAAATCTCTCCAGGTCTTTCTCATTGTCCTCTCGTAACGGCTTAAAGGCATCCAGTTCTTCAAGGCGAAGAGTGAGAGCTCTACGTTTCCCACCATACTTCCGCTCTAGTCGAGACTTTGCAGCTTCATAGGCAGCAACAGAATGGCCCAAATGCTCGATTACTTTGAGGGCCTCCCCTTGAAGGCATTTACGTAACCTTAACAACTTGTATTCAGGTGATGCTTTGGTACGATCTACACAAGAATAAAACGCCGCTTTCCACGTTTTATAGTTCTTCTTTTGGCCAAAGAACTTCGGAATGGTAACTCTTTTGAGTAAAGCAGAGTCAGCGCTGATCTGGTCTGAAATTGAGGACGAAAGCTGTTGACTGTTCCCAGTGGGCATTAAGTGAGCTTGGCCTCCACTGATAGGTAATTGCTGTGTTGCTGATGGAACATAACGCATAGTACTCGGTGAGGACGCAGTTACTGCGGTAAACGGTAAGTAATCTGACCGATTCACAAAGTTTCCAACCTAAACAACAGGTAAAACTGAAGTGGGCTGCTGAGCCTGAAGGTACTGTTCAACCAAACCGGGCATAGATGTAGATGCCACTGAACATGGAGGATAAAACGGAGTAAACGGAGTAGACGAATAAACAACTCCGCCCATCGAAAGCGGAGACAGTCCGGACATCTCTCCAACGGCAGTCGAAATAATTGGCACATGTGTAGACGAAGACACAACAGGCTGTTTTTGAACACCACAATTTTGTTCCTTTATCGGTTCCTTGGACGACAGGCACTCGTTTAATTCTCCCGATTTTTTTTTTGATGCTTGTTCTCGGCCGCCACTGTGGTCATTTTCCCCCGCTTCTTGGTCCGGTTCTATCGGAAGCCTCTCGCTACCAAGTTTCTGTCCGAGTTGTTTCTCGCATTCCGCATACGTTCGCTCGATTTCTTGTTCAATTCGACCAAGCTCTACTTCTCGCTTGGATACTTCTTCTTTCAGCCGCTCCGTTTGCTCCCTGGCCGATGCATTGCTCGCGTTGCTCAAGTATCCTCTCACAAGTCCTTCGAGTTCTGTGAAATCCTCCTCAATTGCTTCCAGTTCGTTCGAAAGGACACTGAAATTTCCCGAGTCTTTCATATCTTCGTAACACTTTCCTAAATTCTCACAGACTCGAAGCACGTCCTCATAAGCGCCCGAAAATACATCCAAACTCTCCATAACTTACATGCTTGACGACAGCCCTCCTTCCATCACCATCATGAGCTTGTTTTTGGTCCTCGTGTACCTCCACTTCGATCGCATTTTCTCTTTCTTTAGTCGTTCCATGTCGAATAAATCTCTCCACGAACCTCGCTCTGCTACCAGCTATGTTCCGTATGTTCCAGATTCGAAGGTCAGCAAAAACGTTCAGTCTTTAGAACATACAACATTTTCATTTCCGAGGAGATAAACGTGTACACTTTTCAACATGGCCGACAACTCGCAACCTCGTGGTCGAAAAAACAGGTCTTACTGCGCATGCGTGCAAAACTCCTACTAGGAGGGGGACCCCAGGGAATTGCTTATTTACAACAAGGCTTTCTGCGGAACAAGTGTTATGGCAGCATTCGCATCTATCATCATGTCTACATTTAATTGCTACTCTTGGACATCTATTACTACTTAAGACAATTATTTTTAGACTGAGTACAGTACTGTTAATGTCGAGTAAATACTTCTTAACTTAGTTTTTAAATCATGTCCTTATATTGGTTTAATTTTAGATGTTTAATTTAGGTTTTAAAATATTTATAATAAATCTTTTATAATTCTTAATCAAGGGCCACAGGTTTATTAGTTTTATTAACTATCTAGTGTAAACTCTCTCTAAGTAAAGTTTGATTGAATGATTGATATCTAATGATTGAAGTTTCGGCTATTTTTACATTTATACCTACATCTCGAATGCCTATTAAAGAACAGTTGTTCAGAAGTGCAATTGTGTTTGTTAAGAAGTCACTTAAAATAGACCAGTCATGAAATTTGACCCCACCCCGTTAATACGGCTACTCGAAACAATTATGTTCATCTTTCCATATTTAATACTGTATGTACCGATTGAAGTTTCAAGTATTTTTTTTTTACATTTATACCTGCATTTCGAATGACTCGTCCCCAGTTATCTTCTGACAACTTCATACAGCGCACGGAACGGGGCGAGGTGGCATAGCATACAGCGCGCGGAACGGGGCGAGGTGGTAGCGCAGTGTGAGATGGGTAGGGAGAAAGATAGAAAGGGACCTTGCGCCGTGCCGCGTTTGGTATGAAGATGACTGGGGACGAGTCAGGTTCCATTGTACCACTTCAGAGCGGAAAAACATACTGTGCAGCTTTCTGCGTATCGCTAGCCCTACTTGCGGGCTCAGGTAATAATGCAAGCTGCAGTGGTTGGAAAGAGAGGCAGACTGTAATAAAGTAGGCGAGGATGTCGCTCGGTTGATTTATTTATACTTGAGCAAGCACGATTTTTTTTTCGGTATTTTACTGTTAAGAAAACAAGTCTCCCCCTACCTGCTGAGAGACTCTCGTGCATATATATTCAGTAGGTTGCTTATATGTATGCAATATGTAAATAATAATAATGTAATAATAATAAAGTTTTTGGGCGCATTTAAAAAACTCAATGCGCTTTCATTACTATAAAAAAATAAATTAGTTAAATCCTATAAAATATTTCTAATAACAGTAATAAATAAAATAAATGAAATAATTAATTAAAATACAGTTCCTCATAAAATAAAATAAATCAAAAGTAAGATTTCCGAAACGAGAATGTTTTGAGGACCGATTTAAAAGACGAAAGAGATGTTGTATTTTTAACAGATCTAGAATCCGGTAGACTGTTCCATAATATAGGTGCGGAGGAAGAAAAGGCACGTTCACCGTATGTCACAGAGTTCACAGTAGGGACAGTGAAAAGAAGTTTAGAGGATAAGCGTAGGCTCCGTTGTGGGTGGTATTGTTGTAGGAGGGACGACAAGTAGGCTGGACAAAGTCCATGGATAATCTTAAAAGTGTGAAGAGTGTTTGTGGATAAAATGTGTCTTCGCAAAGAAATTGTACACTGAGGGAAAATAAAGGGTTCGGAAACCGTCTTTAGGTTAATTTTGTCCCCCAAAAATTGATTCTCTACGAAAACAATACACCAGCATTCCATTAGTGACGTTAAAATGTTGCTGCTATCACCGCTAAATGTAATAACGCTAAATATAATACCAACCGCAAATGTAATAAAAATTAACTGTAAATGTAATACTAACCGCAAATGTAATAAAAATCAACCCTAAATGTAATAACTTACCCCACCGTAAATGTAATACAATTTAACACTAAATGTAATAAGCTGACCAACCGTAATTGTAATACAAGTCAACTTCAAATGTAATAACATAGTGTTGAAAGCTCCCTTACGGTAACCGGGCATCACTCAAAGCTTAACTGGTAACTTCTGAAGATTTCCCAAGAAAATAGCCCTTCTGATGGTTAAGCATTTGCAAACATCATTTCCGAAATTCTTTACAGCGGATGGCGCAATTACATAGCCCACTTTCGAAAATAGTGGAAGCCTGGGCGAGAGAAGGCGCGCGCTCAGTTGTGGGATCGTTTGGGGGAGCACGAGGTTGAAAACAAATGTGCGAGCGCCTCCAAACGATCCCATAATTGATCCCTCACCCATACTCACCCCAGGTTTACACTCTTTTTGAAAGTGGGCTATTATTAGAAGTCCTCCTGATTGTGTTCAAAAGAGTTTGATGAGACGGTAGTATGATAAAACAGATAAAATATACTGATGGTACAGTTGATATAATGACAACTTTAATAGCAACGATACTCATTCATATATAATCACAACTTATTTGTAAATTAAATAAACATATTAGAAAAACGTATTCATACCCGGATAGGTATTGTATGGGAGTAACCCCCCGGGGATGATCTGCCTAACGGTTTAGTTAGTAAAGGTGATTAACCGTGATTGGGTAATCTGATAATCTTTTGAAGTGACATCATATCACTGACGACATTGATGCCATTTACGCCTTTGCCACCCTTAGTAGCGTGTTATTACCAGTTAAGCTTTGAGTGATGCCCGGTTACCGTAAGGGAGCTTTTAACACTATGTTATTACATTTGAGGTTAACTTGTATTACAACTACGGTTGGTCAGCTTATTACATTTACCGTTAAATTGTATTACATTTACGGTACGGTAAGTTATTACATTTAGGGTTGATTTCTATTACATTTGCGGTTAGTATTACATTTAGAGTTAATTTTTATTACATTTGCGGTTGGTATTACATTTAGCGTTGTTATTACATTTAGCGGTGATACAGCTGCTAACCGGGCATATTGGAGAAGCGTGCAAAGTTCATAACTTTCTTTGTTTACACGATCGACGAAATTCCCACCATTTTTTCTAACTTGGGGCCTGGCACACAGTCAAAACTCGCGCATGCTTATTACCTTTTTCCGCTCTGAATTGTACCACCGTTTATTATATGGCTACCTCCGTGAGCGGACAAGATGAATCAAATCCTGCGCTGTGATTGGCTAACCGCGCGGGCAAGATGGAGCTGTCTTGCCCGCTCGGGAATACCCGCCTTGTCTCGCAAGGAAAATTCCCCGAAAGCCATATAATAGATCCTTTCCTGACCAAGCTTGTTCGGTCAAGATGGCTGGATATTGGCCTCGTTCTTTTTTAGCGAGGTTATGGACCTCGACTCCGTTTCGGTCCATAACTTGGCCAATATCCAGCCATCTTGACCGAACAAGCTTGGTCAGTAACCCGTATTTATCAACTGATGCTATAATCAAGTGTTTCCACATGACGTCTCGACAACCATATTGCATTTGGTGTCCCAAAACCATCAAGCGGCGCAACCTCGTTCCCAGGGAGGTTCCCTCTCTTCCTCCCTCGATGCGGCTGGTCACGTGTCTACGTATGCCAACCAAAGCTGCACAGAGGGTGGGTCCTCAACTTAAATTTTGTCGATACTGTCTAGGGAGGGGAATGTTGCGCTGCTTATTTTGAAAGTAAAGCAAGTGTGTTTGTCAGAGATCCTGCCCGACTAATGCTTCCTCGCTATTATCTGAACTTCTATGAGTATGAGATGCTAATTGAGAGGGAACTTTGCTTATTTTTCACTGCTTTCTTAAAAACCTTCGACAACCTGCTTCGGATTAGTTTAATCAGTTTTTCACAGCAAAAGAATTAAGTAACCGTCAAATTATCGACGGGATACATTCAGCTAAATAAGAAGCTAGTTTCTTGGCCGAAAATTGGACTTACCGCTAGAACAGTTTTAAAACGAAAGCCGTTGGATTTTCCAAACGCGCAACCGATGTCGCTGTTATCAAGTTCTTCATACAGTTTCTCTCAGCAAGAAAACCGAATGACCGTCAAACTGTCGATTGGATGAATTCAATCAAATTCAGAGTTAGTCTCTTGGCCAAACACTGGACGTATCAAACTCTACCCGAAGGCATCAATGTCTCCGTTGTGATTTTGCCGATCGAAATATATAAGCTGCTTAATCAAGGTATTCAGCACTCAGTCGTTGTTGATGTCAAGTAATTTTTTTTCGCCGCAAGAGAATGGAATGACCGTCAAACTGTCGATGGGAGTAACTCAATGAAATTCAAAACTACCTTTGTAGGCGAACAAACGACGTACTTAACTCTAACCGAATGGTTAAATAAAATTTACCGCGCGGTTCATTTACTGTTGTGGTCGTCATTTCCAAGTTCTTTGCCAATTATTTTCACCACCACAAATTCCAAAGACCGTCCAACTAACGATGGGAAAATTCAGCCAAATGCAGAGCTAACCTTTAAGCCGAACTTTGATGCATTGAACTCCAACATCGAATGTGTCAATGCCTTCGCTGTGAGTTCGGCCGAAGTTACAAATTCCACTCCCTACTGGGCTCAGTAGGTGAGCTAAGTGGAAACAAGCTTTAACTGTCCTGCCCCTCCCTCCAATCATTCTTCTGGAACTGCCAAAAGCTAGCAGACACGTGACCAGCCTTAACCAGGGTACTTTCTTGAGGGAGGAAGAGAGAGGACCCTGGGAACGAGGTTGCAAGCGGTGGGACTTACTTAGCTTTTATCTGATGTAAACATTTTGTTTTGTTCCAATAAATTTACATGGCCGCTGGCCACGTGAGTGAAAACGCTCTTAAGATATGACATAAATGCCCAGCCATTGGTAAACTAGCAACAGTAATTTTTATGGCATGATAGGTTATCATAAAAACATAACCTGTTTCTAAAAATACACTAAATTTTAGCTTTTCAAAAGTGCTTTTTACTCAAAAAGAGCTCGGTGACCGCCATCTTTATAATGGGAACTGTGATAAGAATATTAGATGCAACGTTTTGCAAAAGTTAAAGAAATTCTGTCTTGTGGGTTCAGAGCCACTTTAAATTTTCGAAAAGTTAAGGTGGCTCTGAATCTTCTCGATGGAATTTCATGAACTTTAGCGAGAAAATGCAAGACTAGAAACTAGCACCAAAAGTAACTCTCAAATACTTTATTTCTGTACATTGTAAAAAAAGAAGTGTATTTACATAAAAAAAAAACTGCTGGTAAAAAATAACGCAACTTACATTTCCACTGGAAAAAAAAAGTTCTCTTCTACCAATTGATAATATTTAGTATCAACACACACAGCGTTAACTAAAAACAATGACAGAGCTTGACTCTCGAGAAATCAAAACAATAGTCTAAGTAGAGAGGGAACTTGGGAGAACACGTTTGCTTTGTCGAGAATCATTCTATTTCAACTAGGATACAATGTTAAAATCAACAATCATCGAGGATTGTATTAAAACTATACTACCCATTTTCGTAACAGCCATGCAACTTAAAAACTCGTTCAATTCTTGATTTAATCACGGGCCTATCTGATTTTCGATTCCTTATAATTGTGACACTAAGACCTCTACTGATTGTACTCTCAATACAATACCAACACACTTTGTTACCATGACAATTGGAAAAGTTGCCGAAATGATTCTTTATCTGCATTTCATTTAGAGTGAAGTCTTTTAACTAGAATACGTGAAAATTCTCAAGTAGCTTTTACGATGAAAAACTACATTCTCCTGACCAAGTATTGGGAATGTATGAAGATAAGGAAAGGAGAAATCATCAAGTGAAACTGAACTTAAGTCTTTTAAATACTCTCTAGATCAAGAGTGGAAGGAATACAAATCAAGACTCTCTAGCAGCTCTTTTGGAAACACAAAACCTCACACCCATCTCTAAATTAGGGCAAAATTATTCTTCCCAAATTTAGCTAACTAGCTGTACTGAACTGCTCAACGATGCAACTGTTTCTTTTCTTTTCTTTTTTTTTTTCGCAATGATGCGACTGTGAAATAATTGCTATGTTATTAGACCCCACTGAGAGTTTTATAAATCTTGGAGTTTAACCTAAAACGAATGAGTTAATTATTATATATATTGATATTACATATTTTTGTGTACCTTTCAAGTATATTGTACAGTAATAAATGATTAAACACTGCAACAAAACCCTACACAATTAGAAGATATTTTTTTTAGTACACGATTGCTCCCATACAAAATGTTAAATTTCTAGCCCAATTATTTCAACTCTCTCATTCAAACAATGACAAAATGGTCTCCTTGCCTTGCAAGTTTTGTAGGCCTATAATGCCAATGGGCTGTTATTCAAAACAGGACCCAAACAATTAAAGACCTAAACCTCTGAACATGCCCTTTAGATGAAAAAACTATCTTTGCAAATACAGGGATGAATTACCTTTAACCCCTCTTCCAACGATGATAAGCATTGGAATTATTTTAAGGCCATTTACTCCAGTGAGAAAAACTGATAGAAGTATAGAGCAAGACTAGACTTCTGTCCTAAAGAAACACAAAGAGATCAATGCTCCTTTTTCCCAGCTGCAAAGGCTATGCGGGTAAAACCACCTCAAAAGTGAGAAAACAAACACTGAGAAAAGATTTTCATTACGACCAAAAGAAATACATTTGTAACTTGACTTCTCTTATACATACATTTGCAGTACAACAAGATGCAATCACAGGAAATGTCTGTTTAAAAGAATCTAAGTCCCAAACTAAGGGCAAGACAGGACAGGGAACTTCTGGATTGTACTTGTGCCACTTCCTTCCATTCACATTGTTACACACATCCACTTACATGTACTTTCTATACTCAAAAAGGAGTCTGAATTGAATTTCTACAAGTTTTGTTAACACTGACTTTAAGTTCCAAAGATCAACGTGTCGAAATTAAACTCAACTATATTGGAAATAACGTACAATAAAAATAAAAGTGACTCATGACCATTGCCCTTAACTGAACAAAAAGCAAACAAACAAACAAACAAACCAAAATTCAAGTTTAAGGCAATGTGTGTGTGTGTGTGTGTGTGTGTGTGTGTGTGTGTGCTGAACAATGTTAAGGTTCCTGCACTGCAAGCCCCTCATACATGATTTGTATAACTGATATCAATTACCATGGGTCCTATATGGCCTCCTATATCTCCCTCATAAGGAGGCTCAATAAAAAAGAGCCGGGAAAATGTTCCAGCACTCTTATGACATGGGACACTACCTGGCTGATATGTCATAATGTTTTAATAAGTACACGTATGCCTGTATACAAACTTTACAAGGCAGTATTTATTTCTTGACATCTTGACACATTTTGATCAAATTTCATGAACTGTAATCCTCTTCCGTCTTTGTGATCCTGTACTTCTCCCGTCAAAATACTGGTTCTCTTTTGTTCTGTAGAATTTTTAGATCCAATTGATAAAATTATGTACATTTGGTGACATTCGGCAATAAGATCTTATGCAAGTTACGACAAAAAACTTTATATACATGTACTGTAATCAGCCAGGACACTGCCCTTGTTAGAGAATGAATACCACACACAGACATGGACAATACAGAACCTTAATCAAAGGCAATTGTCCATTGCAGATCTCATCTGGCATTTTTACATTACTTATTTTGGTCTGACCATTATTCATTCTTAAGTTTTTAATTTTTTTTTTTTTTACGCAATATTTTATGTATGAAAAGAGCCATCTAGAATAACAGAAGGTGACAGAAGTTCTAACAAAAATCCTCATCACAGGTTTGTGATCATTGACAAACCATCTTCTAGGTGTTGTAGTTTAAGCCACTGTAGTTGTATTGAAGTGTAGCGTAAGAGCTGCTGGCCGGTAACTGGCCAAGAACTGATGTGCTTGCCGTGTAAGCAATTGTTGATCAGGTGTTTTGCCACACGCTACTTGTTCCCATGCTGTGTCAAGCTGCTAAGATAAACAAAGAACGGGAATATATATACCAACAAAACAATAACAGCCACTCACGTTGTCTCTAGACTAAGGACAGAATAATATTCTTGATTAGACCAACTATAATCCAGTATTCTCATTTCTATACATGTACAATCACGGTAACTACAAACAGGCTGTGACAGAGAAACTAAGATAAGCATTAGGATTACAATAATGAAATATATAGGAAAGAAGGGTGTTGGTAATGATTTGTTCTCGGTCGCATGCTTTCAGAACAAAAACAGCAATAATATTATTACCTTTGGTGTTGATTTCTACGGAGTCTCTTGAAATCACAGTAAGCGCATGGGATGCCCTTTTCTTCGGTGTCGCTGAAATGAAAAGATGCCATGGTTAAATATTCCAAGGTTAGAATTTAGAATTAAGAATTTTTCAAACTGTACTTTAAGGTCCGGTAATGCGGGCAACATTTTTCTTCAACTTGTCTCGCAACTTTGTTGCATTGCAAGTTGAAACCCTCTGTTGCTCGTATTACCACGTTTGTGATTAACTTTATTATATTTTTAGGATTTTATAAATTGCACATATCTCTATTTACCAGGGCACCTTTAGATACCAGCCTCCTTGCTGAATCGGCTACCCTGGTACAATAGTTACGTTACTTACTAAGGTTGTAAACTGACAAGATTTGAGATTTGTATTGGGGAACTAAGGTAGGTTAAGTCCACACAAGAGCCAAGTGGCTTATCAGGACAGAGATTATCCCGGTTTCTGTAGCATGAAGCGATTATGAGTATTTCTACTCCCCCCTGGATGGGATGCTAGTCCATCGCAGGGTTACCCCCAGCATAAAATCCGCCGGTACCTATTTATACACCTGGGTGGAGAGAGGCACTGTGAGAGTAAAGTGTTTTGCCCAGGAACACGACGCAATGTCCCAGGTCAAGACTTGAATCCAGACCGCTCAATCTGGAGGCTAGTGCACCACCCATGAGCCCAATGCGACTCCCACAAATTACACAAACAAAATATAACAAAATCTACCAATCACACCCTACAGACGTGACTTTTTAAACCCACTGAAGTACATGTAAACATCTGTTTCCTGAGAGGTCCACTAAGATAATTGATGGTAGGGAAACAATGAACCATTGATTGAGTAGACTTGGTGTGTTAATGAAAGGTGCAGTAATTTTTAGTTCCTACTCTGGCTAAACTAATATTTATATGTCATCATAAGTTGTGCTTATTTCCAACGTAAATGTTGCTGCAATTCTAAGAAGCTGTTCCCCGCATGCAGACATCCCTCACATGTAGGAAACTTCTGCATCCACTTCAGCAGGGGTTTCATTAAGGGCTGGGCAGTGGGCAAATTGACCAGCTGTGGGGATGACCATCTAGAGGAAAGGTTTTCTTATAAACAAGTTCAATTTAAAAAGTTTTTCCCGCCTGTGAAAACCATTAACCCTCCTGCTAAAAATGCTAATGAAACCCCTGCTTAAGGCTACGAATCTGATGCCACATCAAGACAATAAACACTAGTTTATCACACTGTTACTTCCCAACACTTGTTGTCTCCCAATGCATTGAATTTGTATCAAGGAACTAGATGCTTATCATTTCTTTTGAACAATGTATGGCATTTTAAGCGTTACTTAATGACATACTGAAGTCTAAAGTAAACACTTGAGAGCCACAAGTCACCTGGATATCCACAGCACTAGGACATAAGAAATGTTCAACGCGTGTAGTTTGTGCTACGTTTTTCCACTTACTACAGTTTCAGATGGCACAGAACAGGGTGTGACGAAGGGGTTGTGCTGGCCAAAGATCTCTGAGGGCTTGATCAGGGATGAATCCTTGCATGATGAGGGTACAACTGATGTATGCACACCACTCAAATCCTCCTGAAAACAAGAGCATGTATTAGAATAATAGCTTAAAAGATATGTGCGCTGATTGCTTTTAAATCATGTATCCCTAACTCGATAGAAACACAGAACTAGCACCACCTATTGACGTAATGATGGCGTAAGCAAAGAGAATTTACATTTTGATGATCAAAGTAAACAAGTTTTTTTTCTTTTTTTCGTCGCCGTATTTTCTAAAAGAAATAGAAAACATGTTCTCCATAATTCTCTCAAGTTATAGAAACACTCGTGAAAGTTTGGAAGAACACAAAAATGTTGTAGAAACACTTGCTTGACGGAGCGTGTTCCCAGAGCATTTCTTGTTGTCCCAAACTTCCACTCGTGTTTCCATGATTCAATAGAAACAGGGTACATGTTTTCTATTTCTTAATAATTATGTTCCTCATCGATGGGCAAGCCTAAGTAGGTCAAAATTAAGCTGCGCGGAAGCCGGTCTCGGCTATTCTTTTAGTGTTGAAATTAAGTGGGGCTATATTTCGGCCAGCAAGCTCGAAAACGAGCGATGAATTATTTTTCCCCTGACGAATTCAATGAAAACCAAGGTCATCACTGTTGAGTTGTGATGACAATAAAATCACAGAGCTACGGGCTGAAATTACAACAAAACTTTTAATGTCCAGTTCTGGTTTTGACCTACAACAACTGCTGCGCCACGAGGCACCAAGGTACACGTGAGTGCTAATCACATGACTATCGCCACGCGTGTCACGCCACAATCACGATTTAGTTTAGAGTCCCCGGGACTGGGAAATATCGTTCAAGTTCTTGGAAATCAAGCCTAAGTTAGTGAAAATCAAGCTGCGCGTAAGCCAGTCTCGGCTACTTTTTTAGTGTTGAAATGAAGTGGGGCTATATTTCGGCCAGCAAACTCGAAACCGAACGTTCAATTATTTTTGCCCTAGCGATTTCACTTAAAACCAAGGTCATCACGATTTAGTTTAAATTCCCTGGGACTGCGAAATATCGTCCAAGTTCTTGGAAATCAAGTCTAAGCCTGTCAAAATCAAGCTGCGCGTAAGCCGGTCTCGGCTACTTTGTCAGTGTTGAAATTAAGTGGGGCTATATTTCGGCCAGCAAACTCGAAACCGAGCGTTCAATTATTTTTCCCCTGGCGATTTCACTGAAAACCAAGGTCCTCACGATTTATTTTAGACTCCCTGGGACTAGGAAATATGGTCCAAGTTCTAGGAGATCAAGCCTAAGTTGGTCAAAATCAAGCTGCGCGTAAGCCGGTCTCGGCTACTTTGTCAGTGTTGAAATTAAGTGGGGCTATATTTCGGCCAGCAAACTCGAAACCGAGCGTTCAATTATTTTTCCCCTGGCGATTTCACTGAAAACCAAGGTCATCACGATTTATTTTAGACTCCCTGGGACTAGGAAATATGGTCCAAGTTCTAGGAGATCAAGCCTAAGTTGGTCAAAATCAAGCTGCGCGTAAGCCGGTCTCGGCTACTTTTTCAGTGTTGAAATTAAGTGGGGTATATTTCGGCCAGCAAGCTCGAAACCGAACGTTCAATTATTTTTCCCCTTGCGATTTCACTGAAATCCAAGGTCATCACGATTTAGTTTAGAAAATTACTCTAAATGCTAGGTGGAGGAAATAATTGGAATAAAATGGCTTACCTTATGTTTGCATTACGTTATTTCTATGTCTCTGGGTTTCTGGAGGTGGTTTAGAGCCATTTAGGCGAGTGTTACTTTCTGGGGGTTTGCTTCCCCTAAAGAGAAACGAAACTTAGCAAGGCGACCTACTGGCCCGACGGCCCGCACTGAAAGCGCCATAAATTCCACAAAAATGTTCTAATCTCGTCAAAATTGCCTCATGGCAGCCGTCGTTAACTCTTCTTCCCATTCGCTTTTTCCCAAGGTTTCAAATAAGTTTATCTTAACCACCCGAGAATCGCTGGTTTTCCAGCTCTTGTTTTCCATTTTTGCTCCGTCTCGATCCGTAACCGATTATCTTGGCCACACGATTTGAATTTCGTGACAAAGTCGCCTCCAACTGTCGAGAGGCACGGGGTATTTTTTGATGCGGTTGGAGACAACTTTGTCACGATAGCCCGGTCGCAAAGCTAGAAATTCGAAAAAAAAAAAAAACCTAAAACTGTGGGCCCAAAAATTATATCACACACAAAATATGTCACACCTTGCCGAAATTTACCGCCTGTTTTTTAGACGCATTACCGGGGAGTTTGTCATTCCTATCTGTATATCCGTAGGTGTGTTCCTACGAAATGTAAACTCTTATACGAGTTAGGTATATATATATAGGCGCTTCGGTTGTATTGTTAAACTTGCTGACGAAGCGTGCGTTAGTCACACGAAACGCATAGGAGAAAAGAAGTTATACAACTACAGTTCGCAGAGTGCTGCTCACTAGTTAAGTTTTTATTAAATTGTTCTAGTCTTCGAGTCTTCATAACATGATGTGCTAAACATATCTCTCGTCTGGTTTATTGGCTCACCGCTACGACACATACTGTATGAGGTACAAGAACTGGCAAACCTGCACTACATGAGCTGCATTGCTCCGATGGATTTCCTCATTCTCGATATTTGAGCCACTCTACCTTGTAAACTTCTCGTCGCCTTGCCCTACAAATTTTTCTTCTCGCCTGAAGACGAAAGCGTAGTCTGCTTTACGCGACTCAGCGCCGTTAGATCGACCGCGAATAGGTTACGAGTAAGATCCGAAACGACTCTGCTCGCAGGGTAGCTGCGAAAGATCTTCAGAGAAATGGAGTTTTTTTATTATGAAATACAAACGCACAACATGCGCGTAAACCATCGGAGGGGGTCTTATAACCGGAATTTTCCGGCATTTCCTTAAGCTTCTTTCTTGCCCTCCCAACTTCACCCGTACATCGATTATTCACAATAGAACATGAAACCGTTGTTAAGTATTATGTTCATCATGCGTTTTCAACTTCCGGTGGATTCATATGCCAACTATAACAGTGTAAAAAGGTTTGAGTCACTAAAGGAGATGAATGTAGGGTTAAGGTGCGCGTCTAAATTGCAGTTGTTGAATCGGTTTCCTAATAATTTTTAAATAACAAATCCAAACAAAGAGAAAGTCAATTCGTAGCATCACTGACACTTTTATTTATCTTTATCATAATCTAATATGTTATATAGCACTTAGTATGCTTTTAAACATCTATCAAATTTTCATATTGTACATTTAAAATGTATTATACCATCTTTCAACCTAGGACCCTTTTCCTTTCGAAAGTGGAAGGACAGATAAAGACCCTGTGTTGGCCGGTACGTTCTGCTATGTCATTGGTCCCTTGATAATATAAACCAAATGAAGTAATTCAGTAAGAATAAATTTCGATGGAGAAAATGTCGGCGACGTCAACCCCCCAGAAGATTTCTGCTCAAAATTCTTTGAGGGAATTGGATTTGTTTCAGTTTACTTCTTGTTTGTTTGTTTGTTTGTTTGTTTGCATTTCACTATTTTTTTTCTCCATGGCTTTTCCAGTCCTTCCGAAACTTTAAAAGGTAAAAGCGACCTCGGGACAAGTTTGGAGTGTTCCATTTCCGAACGGGAAACTCCCTTGAAATAAAGCGCCTCTTTACGTTCTAATTTGCAGGAGCTTGTTATTTACATAAAGGATAAAGGTTAATCCGAGTAACTGCATTGTGACTGATTATAGATAGGTAGCACATGCAAGGAAAAGTGGTGATATTACATTTCGGTATTATTCTATAATAATAATAATAATAATAATAATAATAATAATAATAATAATGATGATGATGATGATGATAATAACAAACTTCTATGGGACTTCAGTGTGCGAACAGACCATGAAATAGGGGCTAGGAGACCGGATTTGGTGATCATTGACAAGAGAGACAAGAGCTGTCAGATTATAGATGTGGCAATTCCAGAGGATAATGGGGTGAGAGAGAAGGAAGATGAAAAAGTTGAAAAGTATCAAGATCTAGCAAGAGAAGTTCGAAAAATGTGGGGTGTGAGGACAAAGGTTATTCCAGTGGTAGTGGGAGCATTGGGATCAATACCACTGAGATTGAATGACAATCTGAGAGCCATTGAGGTGGGCATTCCTGTTGGACTGATCCAGAGATGTGCATTGTTGGGGTCAGCAAGAATTCTTAGAAAGGTGCTGAAGATGTAGAAAGAAGAGAAAAAGCAAACAAGGGGTGTTTCCTGGCCTCCCTAGGCAACTTGTTGTTACCCGGAGCCAATGACGAAACCAGCTTCAATATCATCAATAGCTGTGCGAATCTTTACTACTACTACTACTACTACTACTACTACTACTACTACTACTACTACTACTACTACTACTACTACTACTACTACTGCTGCTGCTGCTGCTGCTGCTACTACTACTACTTCTACTAATGTGGTTTTCAGGGAGGTCCTGAAATAAAATGATGGCAATCAAAAAAGTTAAATTGCTGCTGCTGCTGCTGCTGCTCCTACTACTACTACTACTACTACCACCACTACCACCACTACCACCACCACTACCACCACCACTACCACCACCACTACCACCACCACTACCACCACCACTACCACCACCACTACCACCACCACTACCACCACCACTACCACCACCACTACCACCACCACTACCACCACCACTACCACCACCACTACCACCACCACTACCACCACCACTACCACCACCACTACCACCACCACTACCACCACCACTACCACCACCACTACCACCACCACTACCACCACCACTACCACCACCACTACCACCACCACTACCACCACCACTACCACCACCACTACCACCACCACTACCACCACCACTACCACCACCACTACCACCACCACTACCACCACCACTACCACCACCACTACCACCACCACTACCACCACCACTACCACCACCACTACCACCACCACTACCACCACCACTACCACCACCACTACCACCACCACTACCACCACCACTACCACCACCACTACCACCACCACTACCACCACCACTACCACCACCACTACCACCACCACTACCACCACCACTACCACCACCACTACCACCACCACTACCACCACCACTACCACCACCACTACCACCACCACTACCACCACCACTACCACCACCACTACCACCACCACTACCACTACCACTACCACTACTACTACTACAGGAGTCTCCACTCACTAATGTGGTTTTCAGGGAGGTCCAGAAATAAAATGATGGCAATCAAAAAAGTTAAATTAAACCAAAATTATTACAGCGATGATTAAAAACCTCTAAAAGCTAAAAAAATATATAACTAAAGATAAATAAAGTTGAAGCATTGAAACTCGTAATAAAATAGAAAAATACAATTAGTATTTACGGTTAATACAACTATCTAGCTTATATATACCTAATATTTACATTAATGTTTTGCGTAGGACATTCTTAAAGTCTCTTAAAGATAATTTTTTTGTTGTTGGCAATAGGTCATTCCAGTCAGCCAAAACACTGTTAAAGGATCTAAAAAGTCCCCAGTTGGTAACCGATTTTGTAGTTCGAATGATTTCCTTAGAGCGGGTGTTATAGCTATGATAGTCTTGTCCTCGTACAATGATGTTATTTCTACTCTTGTCATTGACTAAATTATACATATGGATGCAACGTTGCATTTGCCTACTAGCAGACAGGTTCATCCAGTTTAGATCTGAAAGTGCTTCGGATGAAGACGAATTCGGCGACCTATCCAGGACCAAGTTAGCAGCTCTACTTTGGAGAACTTGGATTGAATCCGTTAGGACTTTGTTGTTCTTATCGCCCCAAACAATACTGGCATATTCAAGTATTGGGATGACCATTGTCGTGACATAAATTTTCCTGGCATAGGCAGGAAGCATATGTTTTATTCTCCGTAAAACCCCCAGCCTTTTCAAGACTTTTCTTTGAATTCGATCAATATGACCATGCCAGGTTAGGTGCTGGCTTATAGTTATACCAAGGTACTTGAATGTTGTTACTTTCTTTAGTTGACTGTTATTAGCCATAAGATCTATATCGTTAAAGTGACTTAGTTTGCAGTTGCTACCAATGATCATGAACGTCGACGTTGCAACATTTAATGTCAATTTTTTGTCATTCAGCCAGGATGTAATCGCTGTCACGTCCGCATTCAGTTTTGATTGCAAGTCATTTGGGCAGCTCTCATGGCAATAAAACGCCATAACATCAGCGAACATAGTCATCTTTGAGTGTTGTAAGACAGATTGAAACCGTTTATGTACACTAAGAAAAGCAGCGGCTCAAGAATACTGTCCTGAGGTATCCCCATAGTGATTTTAGCTGGGGGGGGGGGGGGGGGCGAAGAATGCATCATTACAAATCGTTTGTTGGAATCGACCAGAGAGATATGAGCGGAACCACGCCAAGCTTTTTCCAGCCACTCCTAGACTCTTGAGCTTATTAACAAGGATCAAGTGATCAACAGTATCAAAAGCCTTGCGTAAATCCAAAAACACTGCTCCCGTTACGCACCCCTTATCCATGCTCTCTAGGATTTGATCTGTAAATTCAATTACGGCGGTAGATGTTGAGCGCTTCTGGCGGAAACCAAACTGTGATTGTGATAACAGTTCGTTCTGTTCTAAGTAGGTACAAAGCTGAACATGCGCTGATCTCTCTATAATCTTGCTTGTGGTAGGTAAGATTCATATCGGTCGGTAGTTATCGTTCTGTGAATTATCTCCACCTTTGAATAAAGCAGAGACTTTAGCTGACCTCCATACTTTAGGAAATTCTCCATCCGCAAAAGATTTATTTATTAGTTCAGTTAGAACTGGTGCGATGACATCGGAGGCATCCTTTAATAGGCGAGTACTTAGTTTGTGACTCAATTATACAAGGTTCATCGCCTGGTAGATTTACTAACTAATTGAACCAAATCGTTCTCTACCGAGTCGTGTAGACTATTAACTAACTGACACGTTGAGTGCTAGAAAATCGCAATATCATAATCGCACTCAAGATGGTATAACATGACTATAAATTAAATCGTCAACTAACTTAACATCAATTTTAGTCACCTACTCTGAAACTTAAGATATAGACAATAAAACACCAGATATACTTTTGTTTCTAGAGCACAGCGTCTTGTTTATTTTCCTTTAAACTACAATGAAATCGCGATTTCTCGAACCCTCATCATCTGAAGCCTCCCGATAACTAGAACAAAAAGTCGTTTCCCACTCCTCATCCGAACACTCTACCTTTACCTCCGATTTCTCCAACAGTCCGATTTTTCGCTCTAATTTTTGTTTCCATTGGAAGTTCGAAAAATCGGAATTCCATTGTCCGTTCATCTGGTGTAGGTTAGACTTTCTCACGACGGTAATTCTTTTGTTTTTTCATCGTGCTCGTTCATCTATAAAATGTGGGGTTAATGTAATGTTTAAAAACAACAAAGCTGGGCACAGAGACTGGAATAGCTTTTTATAGTATCTGCATTACATGTCACCAAGAGGAACTGCAACTTGTCTTTGTTGCTGAGGTCGTTTGCGAAAGAGAGCAAGTAAAGCTGATCTGTATTCTGGCAAACGGATAGTGTATAATATAGGATTTACAAGAGAGTTTGCATAAAATAAAACCAACAATGCAAAACTTAAATGAAAACCCACTGAAAAGGACAGAGACTGATATATTTTAAATTTAGTGATAAAAACGACATAACGGAATATAACGAATGGCAGGCACAACAGAAGAGTCACAAAAGTCACAATGAACAATGTCATGGTCAGTTTTCTTTCTCTACTGGTTGCACCATGGTGTTGGGGCCGCCCTCCACAACGGACTTTAATAACAATGGACGTGTAAGAAACACAAATGATCAAAAGGCAAATTGAAATAAATGTAAAATATAAGTAAAGACCGTAATATAATTCATCAAACTGTACGAGAAGTATTAAAGCTATTGTTGCCAACCCAGATGAAACCCAAACAGCGGCAATTATTAATCGATATACCCATTTTTTTGGCACACGATGCCTAAAAGGGAAAAAAGTCGCGTGCACCCGTTCTAAAGCGACGATGGCAATATTTGTTAACGAACCAAAGACGAATAACGTGCTTAGTACAATTATAAAATATTCTGTTTCAACTTCATATGAATGCCTGTTCCACAGATTACACGTTATCCCAGGTATATACAACAGACCATACACAGCAACTCCTCCAACCAACATATCTATAACTGCCAAATTTATCACCAGGTACATGCTACGCTTGCGGAGATTACGGTTTCTTATAAAAACAATTATCGTACAGAGGTTGATTGTTACTATAGCGACACTCTCGGCTAATCCTACAGTCATCCAGGGTATGCAGTAAGATAAAGACAGCATCTCAAAGCTCTGTCCTTTTCGTATTACTGTTAGAAGTAATTACTCGTCTGCCTGTGGAAAGAAATGAATTATTATTGCCAGGTTCTTTTTCTGCTTGTGTAAGACAAGCAATTATTAGGGAAGAAAAGCTTGCATAAATGTGCAGATTTTATTTTCGAGAGCGTGTGCTGTAATTCCTAAGTTTTCGAGGTGTTGAAAACCAGTTTTTAATATGCTGCTTTCAATAATTAGGTCTGTTGTAGTTTTCAATATGTTTGTTGATATGTTTGTTTTCAATAATTTGATGTACGCCCTAAATACCGAAAGCGTATGCTTAAATTTCGGGGTCTTAAAGAAAGGAAATTTGGTTCTTATATATTTACAAGATTTCACTCCACAAAAATGTATAAGTCGTATAAAGATTAAATCAAGTTTGCTATTTCTTTAAATCAAAAAGAAAGCTTACTTTAACTTTAACAGGTTACAAAATTTACTGACAATAGAAGATTGCCAGGTGTAGTTGAAGGAAATCTTTGCTATTGTAAACCAAATAAAAGCGGTTATTACACAGCTCAGAGACTAGTACAGTACTCTATTCTGTCTTTCCTTTTCTCCGCAAACGTCGTTTAACCTCTCGCCTTAGGAGCCATCTTTTCGCCCGATCAGCGTTGATGCCATCACTAGTGCTATTTTTTGTTTTAAATGGTCTATTGGATAGCCTCTTCAATCGAATCAGAATCTGAATTAAAAATAACAGTGCTGTTGTTTATCTTTTTCAGGCTAAAATGCTCCCGTTGTGACCGAAGATAAATTTGTAACATTGATGATATAATGCTGTTTAAATGGAACTAAGAATTTAAACCATTCACACCCCACAACGTGTAGATACGTCTAATCGCGCACAAAGAACTAAGTAACGCTTTTCTTGGTATTATAATGTTCAAATGGACTGAATTATGAAACATTCTGGAAGAGAGAACATCCGTAACATTGGGAAAACTCAACGGCAAAGCATAACAACAATATATTTTAGGTTGAGTATCAAAAAGTGAACAGCTCCCAGTAGGCTTGATGGTTCATTTGGTAGAGCACTGCACCGGAACCCCGTTCAAGGCTGAATCTGAATTTTTTCTAGGCTATGATTTCACAACTGCTTAAGTTGTGTGTTAAACTGTGATGGTGAATCATGTCTTTCTCCGCACTTGTATCAAAAGAACAGTTAAAACAACTCTCAAACTTACCTTAGTCGAGGCTCTCCCCTTGAATTTCTCGTTGGAGAATAAATACACACTGTAAAGAAAATGATATAATAAGATAATTGATATAAAATAGAAAGCAAATACGCGAGAAGTGACCGTCCTAACTGGCGTAGAATCGGTAAAATAATGTTGATAACGTGTCCACTAGATATATTGTATTTATTTATTTTCAAGCTTTCTCAAAGAGTGATTGTTATAGCATTGGAAAAACAAAGATTATAAAGCCCTGCAGAAAACAATTCAAGTTCTTTTCAAACATCTACGAAAACAGTTACCAGAACAAATATTGGAAAGATAAGTGAAAATAAGTTGAAACGCCTTCAACTTACCCAGTTGTAAACCAGATATTCTCTCTGGTGAGTCTTTGTGTTAAAAGATTTGATAATTTTTTGCTGTAAAGAGAAAGACGAGTTTAATAGTTAGAGCGAAAATCTATCTTACAAAAGTAATGCACCTCTATAAAAAGATAGACTGATATGGATACAAGCAAATACTGGCGGCTAATAATGAGCAAGTTTTTTGTGTTACGTTTTAATTTTCCATTCAATACAAATTGCTTTTTTCGGGATGTCTTGTCATCTATTTGTGAATAGCACAAGGCGGGTAAAGAACCTAAATAAGTTAAGTTAGAAATGATTTCTCGAGGAAAAACGTTCCTTTCTGCTGATCCGACATAAATTTATAACATTGTTGAGAACACGTCACTATTGTTGCATGTAAGCGCCTCAATATTTTACAACAATTTTAGTGCAAGGGGGAGGTAAAACGCGTTGTATGGCGTTCAGATCTACTACATCACCATAATGTCTCTATATTCAATTAGCTGCACACAAAAAAGAAATTCACTTTCCATGATATTAATCTGTTTTAAGTGACAGTGGACATTATCATCCATTTGGCATAGACTTCAACCCACCTTGATAGGAAACTTTAGATCCTGGTAAATAGACTCAGTGTAAATGAAAATCAGTCAAACTTCAAAGAGAGATATAATATTGGCCTAATGGAAAAATGACAAATGCAATTGAAAACTAAGTGTTAAAATTCTATGACGCTAAATAACTATTGACTTACATAATGTTGGTGAATTTCCATCTTGGACTGTCTAGAAAACGTGCATTGCACCAAAAAGTAACGAGCAAATAATATGATGGCATCTAGATAAGTTAAATACCATTTTTATTTTGCTTCTTGATCTGAAAACAAAAGAGTTTCTATCTTTTCTGCAGAGTATTATTTGTTGTCAACTAGCTAGAAACTCCATAAAAACGTTCAAAGAAAAATCATTCAAAGAGCGAATGTAACAATCAGAGACTGAAAACATTTCCCGCACAACACCTTTTTCTGTTGGTGTTAAAACAGTACTTAAGCTTAACGTTCTACAGATTTGCAATGAGAAACTTCTTGGCAAAGCATTTGTTGTGTTGCTTCGCGAATGATTTCACTTGTTACGGTGATGACCATCTCATGTCCTTATTCATTTGTGTTAAAGAAGACAACAGCCTTTTTCGGAAATTGCGCTAAGGTTCGGTCTAAATATTCGCTGTTAAGGTAGCACACGTCTCTTCTCAATAATTCTCAACCTCACCGAATTCCCTTTTTCACTGACATCTAAAATATCATGCCAGAAGTTAAGACTTCTTAAGCTACGCCGACCAACATTCGTCACTGCTTGATCTTCTTGATGCTTTTCGTCTTTAAAAAATCGTTCGTTTTGGTTTTTAAAACAATATTAGCCTAGAATGAAGCATACGTTTACTCTTTGAATACTCGTCCTCACCAAATTAAATTCTTCTTAATTATTAAATTATTTTCTTTATTTGTGACTGAACTGTAAGAACGTTTGCTGACTGAACGCCGTGAAGCTTTAGCCAAACGTAGACCGGTTTACTTTGCTCGTACAAAACGGATTTCGGGGCATAACTATTCTGCCGATGGACTATTTTATTAAAAAAAAGGAAAATATTCGAAATTTCTTTTCCTTTAGCACTTCCTTTCAGCTGCCTTAGAAGTTAAAAGTTATTCAGGGGTATCAAAGGCTCTAATTTTACTTAGGTGAATTACTAACTCTCTGTTCAGTGTCGACTATTATATTGTGGTGGCCCTGAATAATAGGTTTTTACTGTTATCCGGTTGCTGTCTCCCTTTCGGAAAACCTTGAGTCTATTGCCTCGAAGACTGTCTTTTCCACCCAAAATAAAACTGTGTTCTAGTTAAAACTAAATTTGCTTTAAAATATAGAGGTTACTGTATTCACCGAGAATTGTTTACAAAATTTCCTTGGCTGACTGTGCACTTAAACATACTGATTTTGAAATGCTCTCATTATAGTATTGGGCATTTTTATTTTTTCTTGATGTTTTTTCGCCACTAAACAGGATATACGTACAATAACAATTATCAGTAAAAATTCAGTGTGTCTTTAACCTACCTTGCCAATAGGAAACTTCAGTTCCTGGTGAGTGGGTCTTACAAGCAGCTCAGCAATGGAAAACAGTCACCCTGCAAAGAGATCATTTGGTTAAGTATAAAAAATTGACAATTTTGCCTCCACTTATGCGATATTGAGGAGCGTGAAATTGACGCATTTTAATTTTAAGCAGGTGATGACAATACAAGTCTGCTCTAAACTACTGCTACCCGATTGCACAACCTCAAAACGTAACCCGGCTATTAAGCGTTCAGTTCAGTATTTTTGTTGTTCTAACCTGAGAATATTGAAATGTAGAAATCTTCAGTTCTTTTCGGCAAAATAGCCAGGTTTGAAGAAAATGAATAATTCTATAAACTCTTGATCTTCGACCATGTAGCTTGATTAAAAATATAAAACAAACAGCGGTGATAAACATTTTAAAAGCATGCATTTTATGAACTTGACGTTTCGTATGCCAGTCAACATATATTTTCAAAAGTATAACCGTTAAAATATTTTTGAAAGTTATTCTTACTGTATCAATGGCAGTCTGGAACCCAGACAGAAAACATCTGCAGTAGAAATTTAAGACGTTTCAAACGGAAACTGTCTGTAAAGTGACACAATGTAAAAGCTTTCCTAATAAAGTAAAAGCTTTTCACTGCTGACATTGGCAGTCAATGCTGGCTGCAACTCCTCAATAAACAAGGTCTCCTTAACGTTACAATGGTAGTCAGTCTTGCCGGACGCTAAAATGTCAAAATGGTCCCATTTGATATTGTGACCAGTTGTTTTAACGTGATCAGCAATAGCAGAAGAGTGATCATGTGTCAAGAGGGCCTTGAAATGTTCCGTTTTCCGGTCATGAAGTCTTCGCTTCGTTTTCCCAAAGTAAAGATCATTGCAGTCTCAGCAACTAGCTTTATAAATGACTTTGGATAATTGTGATCGGTTGAGACGGTCCTTGTACGGGAAGAAGGATTTGATGCGCCGGGGGTTTTGAAAAATAACTTTGACATTAACAAAAGAGTAGAAACGATTTACACAAGATTTTGGACGCGTAGTAATATGATCGCTATGGAGACCTATATAACGTAATAAAATAATAACATCTTTTTTGAGGACTGTTGCTACGGGTTCATTTAGCTTGTTCTTGTTCTTGTTCAGGACATCATTGATATTATAAGCGATGATGCCCTAAAGGGTAGCCATTTTGCAGCAAAAGCCTTTTGAGATCCTTGAGGCGGATTGTAACAATGA
>NC_138154.1:28811231-28816231 GCF_964199315.1 Orbicella franksi
CGCGAGGTTGACAAACTGACAACTGCACTGTACTCCCCCTCGCCCCAGTACTCTCTCCTTTTTCTTTCTACCCGACCTAAAGAACTTGTTTAATTCAAAGAGGGTAGGGGGGAGAGGAAATTTGAAAATAGATCACCTTGGATTTTACAGCGCGTTAACTGACGCAGTTAACTGATCCAGTAAAATGCTCTGCTTTTCAAGGAATAATTTGTGAAAAAGCTCACTTGAATCGACTGGCAACTCTGTTGAGTCTAATTTTAGTTGACTGCAGTGACTTGCAACTTTACACAGACATCGTGAAGTCGTGAGACTTGGTGAGGGCCAGTAGCCTGGAATAAAACTTTAGACACCGGTGTCAGCGCTGTACGTCACCATACATGACCGAAAATATACAGCAATGCAGATCCTGCCTGAGCTCTTGGGCAAACTAAATCATAAATCGCTTGCCGGCGAGGAATATTTATGTCACAGTACACGTCTGTTAAACTTTTATTAATCCCACAACACCTTGCATCGATCTCGCCTGTACTTCCTAACTTTTGGTTATTAGTAGTTTGTAGGGTTTCTGGTCCCCACGAAGAAAAGATGAGTCAAATTGGATCTTTGCACATTATTCGATCCGTAAATGTTTTCGGAAAATTGTGAAATTAAATTCCCACGAAAATAAGTAGCATTAAGGTAACTGAATCGCACTCGACTGCACACAAACCTAGAAGGTTATACATTTTCGCAAAATTCATTTTAATGCCTGGTGCGTGGTTTTGTCAATTGGTGAAAAAAGTTTGAACAATATCCCGACAGGGATAAATTATCTTCCTTGCATGCTCAGGGTTTAGCTTTTCCATTCAGAGCTGTTGACAAGAAAAAAACTGCAAGAATGGCCTCCCCTCTCCCCTCCCGATTTTTCTGGGGGGTACTGGGGAGAGGAGTAACCCTCCCCCCAAAAAAACGAATTGTAAAGAAATGGGGGGTCTTTGTTTTCAAGTTTTGGGGTCTGAGGGGGGTCTTAGGGATCTTAGGGGTCTTAGGGGTCTTTGTTTTCAAGACACCCCAGGTAAACGCAACACTTACAGCCCCGTTTTCGTACAATTTTACAATGCAAGCACATAACTTATGGTTCCTTTAAACTCAACCCATCACGATGTACAAAAACTGACAATAAGAAAGTTATCTACCTGAAAGCGATCGCTTAGCTCTCGCTATTGTCGCTTATTCGTCTAAACTACATTTTCGCGAGTCTGCAGCAGCCTTTCCAACGTTAGTCTTTTTCTCTTCTGAACGACTGCGATCATCTTCTGACTCACTAAAGCTGTCGTATTTTCGGTGCTTTTTTCGAGACTTCATCAAATGGCTCTTCTTGCAACTAGATTTGTTCTTTCGACGCTTCCTTTTTCTTTCAGGTGACGACTCCGACTCTTCACTAGATCCTGAGCTGGGACTTCTTGATTTTTTATTTCTCCGCTCTGCTCGCAGAGGTGAAACGGCAGAAACAACATTTGTTTGATTTCCATTTGCGTTTACATCTACTTGAACATAAACTTCATTGATGATGTTTTTTGTTTCTCCAGAAATGATGTAAATGGTTCGCGGTCGCTTGCATCTGCACGTGAAAGAATTTTATTAGAACAAGCTAATCTCAATGTTGCAATGTCTTTTTGCAATTCCAGTTGTCCTTGTGGCGTTTGTAACGAGTATTTCTCTGGGAAGGCTTTAGTCAGTCCATAGTTACGTCAGTGGCGAAGTAACTGCTGACGAGAATGCTGATATAGATTTAGACTGAAAAGAATCGAAGTTTTTCTTTTCCATTGTAACAGTGTCCATTTTCCTTATTTCCTCAGTATGTTCAGGGTGTTGCTTCTTAAGTCCACAAGAAATAAATGATTGACAACGAGGAGTTTACACGAATAGAGGCGGTTTCCTTCAGCCGTGTGGCCACGAATGTGACAATCAGCCGCAAATCATCCTTGCGTATCTGCCAACGCGCGGCGGCTCAACTACATCAATTTCGAGTTCCCGAATGTGTGTTTCGACAGCCAGTTTGATGTCGCTAAGACTTTGAAGCTTCTACCATAGCTGATTTCCTTTAGAAGTTTTCCAGTCAAAAACGTGTGCCACTGACGATCTCTCAGAATTTACACTGCTCGCAAACGAGGAAAGAAGGCTCCTGTGTTACTTTGTTGACATGCTTTCCGCGCTTGCCTCTTTCGAATCAGAGCGTCTTTTCAATAAAAACGAAGAGTCACTCTCTTACCTTCAAATAGACGCGTCGGTAACTGCCTGATCCACAAGGCGAAGCGTTCCTAAAAGCTTCGGAGACATCTAAACTGTCGTTCCTGTCGATATTAATAAACGTTTGCAAAGAAAGATCTTTGTATATTACGATTTGCTGGTCGTCAACGCCTTGAAGAAACGGTACAGCTTTTTTCACGCGGTCGAGAAGATCTTGATGTGTGCTCAGTGGCTCATCCACGTAAAAACTCGCAAACCTGTCTTCAAAATATTGAAGTAATACTTGAAAAATTTTGGAAAATCTCAACGAGTTCTTGGCACGAGATACCAAATAAACTGAGCAACTTACTCGCGTAGGTTGCAACTTATTCGGCTCAAACTGTCAATCAAAATACCAATGTTTCGGCGGAAGTTTGCAAAGTCGGTTTGACTGTAATATTTGAACACCACACCTCACCATAAGTTATTTTCTCCTTTGTTATTGACATGTCAAAATATTGCATTCAAATTTAGACTGAACTGCACGAACGAAGACTGGGTCGAGCATGGCGAGAGTGTAGACTTGTTCTTGCTAGCTCCGTTACAAAAGTTTGTATATGACCTTGGTTACATGGCACAGAAGGTACAAAAGTTTAAACGAAAGACCCATATAGAAAGAACTGGACCGGCTTGGAGAAATGAGTCAATATCGTCTGAAGAAGATTCTCTTTCCCCGCTGGAAAAGAAAATCAAATCAAAAGACCAGATGGAGTCGGAGTCGGGAAGCGAAACCGATGATGTTGTCGCGACGCTTGAGGTGGTTAAAAAAGTAATGTCCAAGATTGAATTAGTTTTAGGATAACTTGATAAGATGGAGAAGAAACTGGACAATCTTGAAAGCTACGTGAAAGTTGTCGACGGAAAGGTTAATCGACTGCAAGAGAAGGTCGAACGCTTTGAATCGTTTAGCAAAGACGCCGCATCATCATTAAAGGTGCACGTGTTAGACGAAGGAATGTCTTTTGCGAACTCCGAAATTGAGAACATGAAGGAGAAAACGAAGTACTGGGAAAAATCTCTTCAAGAAAAAACGGCGCGGGTGGAGAGGAAGCTTCAGGGAGAGATCGAAACATTGAGGGATGAAAAGCTTTACATGGAAGTGTACCAACGACGAGAAAACCTTCGCTTTCATGGGATCAGAGAAGCATCTGGCACCACAGAGGAGAACGTGAAAGGGGTGTTAGTTGGATTTATGCAGAATGAGCTGGATATCGGTGAGGCGGATACCATTGAGTTTCAAAGAATTCATCGCATCGGGAGGCGCAAACCCTCACAAGATAAGCCAAGACCGATCATGGCTCGGTTTCTGCGATATTCTGATAGAGAGTTGGTAATGGCAAGGGCAAAGAAGCTGAAAGGAAAGTGTCTTGGAATATCGGCAGACCTACCAAAAGAAATCGTAAACCGCAGAAAAGAATTGATGCCAAAGTTTAAGAAAGAAAAAGTTTTTTTTTTTCTTCACGAACATGTAACGGCATACATTATTTTTCGTTTTATTTGCTAAAATGGAGCTGCATGTTTGGATTCTAAAATTAACATCATACGTGCAAGATTCAGTTCATTAGTAGCGCAATTTAAAACAGCCGGCTTCATCGCTGGCTACTGTTTTATTTGTATGTCTTATTGGTGTTGTAGGTGTTATGGTTGTAAAATAGTCTTTTTGTATTTTTTTTCAATGTTATTTAGATTATGTTTTTTCCATATTTTGCACACGCAACATACAAATTATTTTTTTTAAGTTTTCTGGCTGAAAGTTTTGGCAATTTGTTAATTATGATCAGGAGTATTTTTCTAACGATTTACGAAATTAGTAATGTTCACAAAACTTAATCTAAATTTTGGATTTTTATCGTTAAATGTTCGAGGGATCAGGTCATTTGATAAGCGGGAGGCGCTTTTTCACTGGTGTATGAAAGACAAAGCTGATATAATTTTGCTACAAGAAACATGTAGCACACCCGAGCTGGAGAATGTGTGGAAGTCCCAGTGGAGGGGAGAGCTGTTTTTTAGCCACGGCTCGGAACACAGCAGAGGTGTTTTAACACTTGTCAAGGAAGGACTTGACTGCCAATTGAAGGTATGGAAACAAGATGAATTGGGTCGTTATGTTATTCTGAAGGGCATTGTGCAAAGTCAACCTTTTATTTTTGTAAATATCTATGCTCCGAATAAGGTCAACAAGCAATGTGTTTTTTATGATGAAATTCATAATGAGTTAGCTAAAGTGGAAACTGATGCAGACCATCGGATAATAATAGGTGGCGATTTCAATGTTATTTTGAATCCTGATTTAGATGGATCGGGAGGGAAACCAAAATTAAAAGAATCCTCTAAAAAAAATATAAAATCTGTGCTCCTCATTTGATTTGACAGACATTTGGAGAATCAGAAATCCAGGTGCTAAACGTTTCTCTTGGAGACAGAAAAATCCAGCAATTCAACGCCGCCTAGATTACTGGCTAATAACCAATTGCATTCAAGAAGAGGTAGAGAAGGTCGACATTATTCCTGCCATTAGGTCTGATCACTCTGCCATTACGCTACATATCAATGGCATGGAAAACACGAGTTACGGACCTTCCTTTTGGAAATTTAATGCAAGTTTATTGGAAGACGAAGAATATGTGAATAAGATAAACGAAAAAAGCGGGAGTGGATAGAGGAAAATAGAGAAATACAGGATCCGAGAGTTCTTTGGGACTTCCTTAAGTATAAAACACGCAATGAAACGA
>NC_138154.1:28821231-28871231 GCF_964199315.1 Orbicella franksi
AAAAATTTCTAAATTGAAAAAAAAAAGTAGAAACACGATTTTTGACCAATCAGTGCATGTATTTTCTTTGGGTTATTTTCTAAATCAACTTGTTACTCTTTCAGTATATCACAAACATCAGAAATATAACATGTTTCATTTATTTTTGTCACTGACAGTTACCTGAAGAGCCAAATGTAAAAGAGAAAGGGGTAAGCATTGTATGTCCTTGGCACTGATATGTGTAGCAAATGTTAATTTGTTTTTTATGATGAAATTAATTTTTTTTCCTTGTCAGGTCATAAACTGTTGCCCGTCGTTTTCCTGATGGAGCAGTTCAAAAGAGGCGATTTACTGTAGAGTCACAGATCAAGGTGCTTACTTTAACCTCTCTATTTATCTACTCCGTTTGTAGCTGGGGAATGCCCGTTTTTCGTCAGATTTATGATTTTTGTGAACCCGCTGTTGTAGTAGTTAATTGCAGAACTCATCTTTCTCCTGTTTTGATTTTAAATGTAGAGGTCTCCTTAATTAATATACATTACCATAATAAATACACATACCGTAGAGTTCCGATAGTAGCGACCCTCGTTACTTTCGGAATTAGCAGCCTTTGGGGGTCGTTACTTTCGGGGAACAAAAATCGTTTACAAATCGAGCTGGCGCGAGCCTTTTTTTTCCGAAATAAAAAATGAACAACATAAAATTAAAAAGTATATACATATATTTTATTTGCATTCCATATGTATAGATTGTGTAAATATCGATGATTTACCGGACTACCGCATGGGTGAATCAGCCGCTATAGAGGAGATCGAGTTCTTCACTGACTCAGAGGAGTAAAGCTAAACTGCTTCGATTGTACTGCGTGACGAGCCGCTGCGTTTTGCTCTGTACCCCGTGCCGGTATCTCAGTGTCATTTAATTGGAAGAAACACATTCATGTTAATCGACGAAAACAATATAGAGTTTTCAATTTCAATTTGAAGAAACGTTCCTGTTGTTAATACGAAATTATACCGGTTTAGTTCTCACATCGCTACATCAGTGAACTGATGTCAAGCACGAATGGTGGCATAAAGCTTCCCCTTGTAAATTAAAGTGCCTTATCGCGAACAATTTGTGACACTGCACGAACATATTATTGTACATTAAAATTTTGACTATTGATTCACAAATTGAAGGTATACAATTTAAAAAACTTGGTCTCGTTACTTTTTTTTTTTTTTTTTTGCCATTAACCGTTCTCAATTTTGTTTGTAGCCGCTTTCCTTTCTGTTTTTCCCTGCCCTTTCACGCTGGATACCTTTTGCATTGTATGTTCTTTCTGGCTGCCGTGAAAAGTTGGATGTTAATTACGGGCGAAGCCTAGAACTGGACCTTGATCAATCATAGACGTAGTGGACCATTTTACCACCGTTTTTGCACCAAAACTGATAACGTTGTTTTTCGATTTGTGACGTCGGAATGTCGTCGATATCTAAACCTGACCATTGCGCGGAAAGGCCTAGCCTAGTATTACTATCTGCTTATCAAGAATATCTCATGACATTTAAATTGATGACGTCACAAGTGGTACAAAGAACACGACCATTAATTATGCATATATGCGTAGTTGGTATTCAAAGGGTTAGGTCTGCATTCGAGCCAAGTGGCCTATCAGGAGGGAGCTTATCCCGGTTTCAGTAACACGAAGCGAATAGGAGAATTTCTACTCCCCCCTGGATGGGATGCTAGTCCATTGTAGGGTTACCCCCAGCATTAAGGTGACCGGTACCCATTTATACACCTGGGTAGAGAGAGGCACTGTGAGAGTTAAATGTCTTACCCAAGAACACAACACAGTGTCCCTGGCCAAGGCTCTAACCCGGACCACTGGATCCGGGGACGAGCGCACTAACCATGAGGCCACCGCGCCTTCCTCACATGCGCGGCCTTAATTCGCTGAATTCAATTGTCTTTATTGACAGGTGCTGTTTACCTTTGCTGATTGGTTGGGTTACTCGCCGTCTCGTCACGTTATCGTGACAACGTATCTAAGGAAACAGCTATCTGATGCAACACAAACTTTGCACGAGGCCGGATTAAGTCACGATACAGCGCTAGTGCTGGAAGAAATATAAAATAATATTTTATAATCAACAGGGTGTCTACAAAGATGCAAAGACGAGACTTAACTCTTTGATATAGCCCGAAAAACAAATTCGTATTAAGTTTTGCCATAAGTTTCTGTTAATCTAAGTTATGAGAATGTAGTAGTCCATTAAGAGAGTGGGTTACTATCTCAGACGCCGGTTGCATTCCCTGGACCTATGTACAGTATTGAACTAGAGGTCCGAGTAGGGGAAATATTGTTTTTGTGGCCAATTTATAGGCTCAAAGGCAGGCGCAATACACGTGATTAGATTGCTGCAACAGCAAAAATTTCATGCACATCTTATGTAGGAATTAAAGAACTTAATTTCCGTAAATTTTAGCAAGAAGATTCCTCTTTAAGAGAACTGAAAGGCAAGCCTGCAAACTGTCATCGACTCGTAGTTTTGTTTACTGATTGTTGTATCCATGCAGTAACCTACATGTCCGAGTCCGCGCGTTTTGGTAGAGATGTTTCCACGACATTTTGATTAGATCCGCGCAAGGGGCACTATTTTACTGTAAAGAAAAAAACTAGTTTTAGCCAAGAACTGAAAAAAACAGAAGACTTTCCCTCCTGTAATATGATAAATAATAAAGAAAGACCGGCTCAGAACAAAAGTTCGTGGAAATGAAATGGTTCGACGTTTTATCAGTTGTGGTTTTTATTAATCTCGTGACCTTCGGCCACGAGAGGATGTTTTTGCACTGTACACAACGGTGGTACATCCAGGCTCTCTCTCGTGTTCTCCAAATTCTCCGCGTTCATCATAACATTGCGTGTGTCATTGTAGGTAATAACCCAGCAAAGAGACAATGTGTGCCAGTATTGTTAGAAGACAATTTCCCACCATGAAAAAGAAAACAATTTGGTACAGCAGTATATTTTTATTATCTTATTCTTTTACGGCATTAAACATAATTAAAGATAAATGTACATAAAATCTATGATAACATAATTTAACCAAGGGCACTTTACGACCCTTTACCCTTCCAAAAATGGGAAGGACGGGAGAAGGCTCTTGAGTCGGTGAGTAAATTCTGCCATTCGTCCCTCGACTTGATGATTTATCATGGATAAAGCAATCTATGCGTGACATGCAGTTTGCCAGCTTTGCCGAAAAGTTCTTTGTTCTTCTCGTGTCTCCTTTCCAGTCTTTCCCATCTTCGAAGGGAAAATCGCTCTGGGACGAAATTGAAATCTTCTTATTCCGAACCGGAAACTCCCAGCTTGTTATTCCTCGTTTTGTAGACTTCTTATTCAGTTCGTGCTCAACAGAGAACTCCTCAAATGAGCAAGGTGGCTAATTACGAGATGCTCTGTCATCATTCAATCAAATCGTGGCAAATGTCAGTTTGTTCCGATATTAACCTGGCATCATTAAAATTGTTGAGTGCAGGAAACAGCGGACATAATGGCACTCAAGGTATTGTAACATGACCAGCTAACTGCAGTTAAGGCCTGGGCAAGGTAGAAACTGGTTATAATTAGTTGATGGAGTAAAACGCACTCACCAAATGCTTAATTGTTCATATCCACACTGGTTTGCTTTCGGGAAGCTTTTATTTGATGGTTGGGGCAACTCTATCAGTAATATTTAAGAGAGTCACGTTTTACAATTAAGTTTTACAGACATTTGGCGGATCAACCTGATAGTGTAGTAGTATAAGAGGGATGTTAGGAAACAGGGCTTCCGGGTTTGACACTGGGTGGTTACTTACAAATTTCCTTTTTTCTTTAATTTAGTAGAGAAAAATTCATTGATAGTTACAAAAAAATTTTAAGTGTTGCGAAAATGGCATCGACCGTTTACGAAACGGACAACTGCGCCGGCGGCGTTTGATCGAAAAAACACGGTAATTTAAAATTTATTTTTGTGAGATTATGCAATATTATGGCATAATCTGATATAGTCACCGGTCATGTCAGGCGGTGCTGAACATGGTCCACGTGACAGTATTCGACCAATCATTTGTCGTCTCAGCCGGAGCGATGGAGGACACATTTTACGTTGCGAATGGAGAGTAAGTTGTCGTTTCTCGACCGATTTCCGCACTCATCCTGAGAATCAAACGAACCTTTTCTAGGAGCTGCTAGTGTAATAACTAGACCAGTTATTTGCCAAGTCTCTAGTGCAGGTAAGCAATTTTTGCATCAGAATTAGTCAGTGGAAATCATGCTATGTGTAAAACGTTGGTTTACCACACGCGCTTGACATGGATATTCTTTTGGTCGTTTGCAGGGTAACAGAGATCAGTATTGTGGATTATTTTTTGCGTGAAACTTTAGTTCGAGAGTTGAACTTTAAGAAAAGTTCGGCGGGCCCAGTCGGGCCCCGCCGTTTTAAGGGTCAAAATCGGACTTGATGTTTGGGGCATTTTCCTTGATTTGTCAGATTTTCGCGGTGTTTCGCGAGAGTGATTGTGTGATTTTTACCGTTGTTTTAAGAGTATAATTTTGTGGCTCGGCTTGTTCCCTATATCTTAATGTTTTCTTGTTGTTTTTTCTTTTGTAGTGCGTATGTCATCCGTTTGTTTGGCCGATGTTCAAAAGTTTTGGATCCTGCTTTGGATACTAGTCCATTAAAGATATGTCATTTACAGTGAAATTTTCACTATCATGATCACTGCCTGTCTTGAATTGTTATCTCAAACAGAATTTACTACTCTTAGATGTTATTGTTCAGTCATCTATGGCTGATAATTTTTGATCTCCCACTTCTTTATGCTTGTTTTCCTTTGAATGTTGGTAGTGGTGGGAGACTATACATTAATGAATAATAAGTGTCTCATGTGTATATTTACACATGATTGTCAACCTTACTAGAGCAGAACCAGCCAATGTGTTTGAAGTAAATGCTGAATTACCAACCGGTATTTAAAAAGACTATGGGCTGGGAATCAACTTTGCTATATCTCCTAAGAACTAAATTTATCCACTTACACTGTAATGATTAAACAAGGAAAGCTACAGCATGCTACTGTTTAGGACCTTAAATTTAGAATGGAATAGACCAAGACAGAATACAATGAACCTTAAACTTCAGCAGAGGTGTGATATGAGGACATGCAATGAAGACATGTCAGGACCATGAGCTATTCATTCATTGCTAATTGACCGTGCCTATCATTCACAATATTCCAGTTTACTAATTTATTAATGTTGGCCGCTGTTTCCAGAATGTGTTTTTTTTTGGTCCTTGTCAGCACTTTGCAAATATTAGGTTTAAATAGCATACTTTGGAATTGAAATATTATTTTCAAGTTAATGTAAGTCAGTTTTTTTTTCACATCTCCCATCTGCAATTTTAGTTGCAACCACTATAAATAGCATGAGGTATATTATTTGTCCAAAACATTCATCTCATGTAACTCAATCAAGCCTTCTTTCCATTGAGCCCGATTTCCCTTTTACATGGCCTCACGTACTGAGAACCCAGGAATGGACACTAGGAGAAAATACAAGTTACATCCAACACATAAGCACAAGGTGAAGAAATCTCTGACTCATATCATCAGTTTGAACATTGATATTGCCAGTGGCAATGTCTGAGGCAAAGTCACATTCAAGGAAGTTGAGCAAGGCCAAAATCGTGGTTATCACATTGACTACAAAATGGATCCACACAGTACATAGTTAATTTTGGATTTGTGAGTTAAAGAAGAATTTGCTGAAAGTGTGACCTGGTATAGGGGACCAATACAATTATTTTTTACCACTTACATTGAAACAAAACATACCCTACTTCTCCCATTAAGCTTCTAGTTTTTTAATTCCATTTATTGCAAATTATTTTCGTTATTTTGAAAGAGTCATCGCTAATTAGCAAATTAGCAAGCTGTTTATGACTCCTCTTGATTCATAAGAAAATGAAGCGGTGTAAACTCGATTAATCAAGCTTTACACAAGTTTTCAAGGACAAAACATTGCTTTGATTTCGAATTATTCAACCCTTTTCTTCGTAGGTTTTACTTCTCAGCTCTCTTATCGTCGAACGAAAACACAATATCTCTCAACAACCATTTTGTTGGCCAGCGATACACTGATACACTTCATACAAAATTCGAGATATCTAAGAAGGAAAGTGTCGAAGGTAAGTTCAATTCCGGATGAAGATGAGGATGTCAGAAACGGAAATAATCTATCTTTTAACCGTAGAGATGACTAGAGATTCGACAAACCGCGAAGCTTCGATTCCTAAAATCAGCTGTTCCGCACCGAAAATGGTGGCTTTGTAAATCGAGCAGAAGTTATCTACAGCTATTACTTGGCCCGAGTAACATTTGATATGGATGTCATTCGAGATTTCTTTCAGCATCGGAAGCGAGCCAACCTCTTATAAGTCATATTTCCACATCACCTTCAGCGCGCTACTTTTTTAATGTTAAAATGAAGTGGGCTATATTTCGCCCGGCAAGCTTGAAACCGAGGGTTAAATTATTTTTTCCCTGTCGATTAAACTAAAAACCAGGGTCATCACGATTTAGTTTAGAGTCCCTGGGACTGGGAAATATCGTCCAAGTTCTTGGAAATCAAGCTTAAGTTGGTCAAAATCAAGCTGCGCGTAAGCCGGTCTGGGCTACTTTTTCAGTGTTGAAATTAAGTGGGGCTATATTTTCGGCCAGTAAGCTCGAAACCGAGCGTTCAATTACTTTTAGGGTTAATTGGAATAAAATGGCTTACCTTATGTTTGCTTTGCGTTATTTTGATGTGTCTGGGTTCCAGGAGGTGGCTTAGAGCCATTTAGGCGAGTTTCACTTTTCGGCGGTTTGCTTCCCCTAAAGAGAAACGAAACTTAGGCGTGCGACCTACTGGCCAGACGGCCCGCGTTCAAAGCTCTCTAAATTCCACAAAAAATGTTCCAATCTACTCAAAATTACCTCATGGCAGCCGTCGATAACTCTTCTTCTCATTCGCTTTCTCCCAAAGTTCCAAAGTCTATCTTAATCACCCGAGAATCGCTGCTTTTCCAGCTCTTGCTTTCCATTTTTGCTCCGTCTCGATCCGTAACCGATTCTCTTGGCCACAGGATTTGAATTTCGTGACAAAGTCGCCTCCAACTGTTGAGAGGCAAGGGGGCATTTCTTGAGGCGGTTGGAGGCGACTTTGGCACGATAGCCCGGTCGCTTAGCTAGAAATTCAGAAAAGAAAAAAAAAAAAAAACCACTAAAACTGTGGGCCCCAAAATTATATCACGCACAAAATATGTCACACCTTGCCGAAATTTACCGCCTGTTTCCTCGACGCATTACCGCGGAGTATGTCACTCCTATCTGTATATTCGTAGGTGTGTTCTTACGAAATGTAAACTCTTGTACGAGTTAGGTATATATACAGGCGCTTTGTGTTGTGTTGTTAAACTCCCTGACGAAGTGTACGTTAGTCACACGAAACGAAGTTATACAACTACAGTTCGCAGAGTGCTGCTCACTAGTTAAATTTTTATTAAATTGTTCTAGTCTTCGAGTCTTCATAACATGATCATGATGTACTAAACATATCTCTCGTCTGGTTTATTGGTTAACCAATAGGACACATACTGTATGAGGTACAAGAACTGGCAAACCACTACATGAGCTGCACTACCCCGATGGATTTCCTCATTCTCGATATTTGAGCCACTCTACCTTGTAAACTTCTCGTCGCCTTGCCCTACAAATTTTTCTACTTGCCTGAAGACGAAAGCGTAGTCGGTTTAACGCGACTCAGCGCCGTTAGATCGAATGCGAATAGTTTCCGAATAAGATCCGAAACGACTCTACTCGCAGGGTAGGTGCGAAAGATCTTCAGAGAAATCTAGTTTTTTTTTTGTTATGAATTACAAACGCACAACATGCATGTAAGCCATCGAGGAGGTCTTATAACCGGAATTTTCCGGCATTTCCTTAAGCTTCTTTCTTGCCCTCCCAATTTCACGCGTACATCGATTATTCACAATAGAACATGAAACCGTTGTGAAGTATTTTGTTCATTATGCGTTATCAACTTCCGGTGGATTCATAGGCCATCTATAATAGTGTAAAGAGGTTTGAGTCACTAAAGCAGATGACTGTAGGGTTAAGGTGCGCGTCTGAATTGCAGTTGTTGTCAAAAAGAAAAAAAATCGGCAGTTTCCTAATAATTTTTAAATAACAAATCCAAACAAAGAGAAAGTCAATTCGTAGCATCATTGATACTTTTATTTATCTTTATCATAATCTAATATGTTACATAGCACTAAGTATGCTTTTAAACATCTATCAAATTTTCATATTGTGCATTTAAAATGTATTATACCATCATTCAAGCTAGGACGCTTTTCCCTTCGAAAGTGGAAGGACAGACAAAGACCCTGTGTTGGCTGGTACGTTGTGCTATTTCATTGGTGCCTTGATAATATAAACCAAATAAAGTAATTCAGTAAGAATAAATTTCGATGTAGAAAATGTCGGCGACGTACAACCCCCAAAAAGGTTCCCGCTCAAAATTCTTTGAGGAAATTGGGTTTGTTTCAGTTTATTTCTTGTTTGTTTGTTTGTTTGTTTGCATTTCACTATTTTTTTGTCCATGGCTTTTCCCGCCCTTCCGAAACTTTAAAAGGAGAAGGCGGTCTCGGGACAAGTTTGGAGTGTTCTGTTTCCGAACGGGCACTCCCTTGAAATAAAGCGCCTGTTCACGTTCTAATATGGAGGAGCTTGTTATTTACATAAAGGTTAAAGGTTAATCCGAGTAACGGCATTGTGACTAATTATATATAGGTAGCACATGCAAGGAAAATTAGCGATATTACATTTCGGTATTATTCTATACCATCTTCAGACTCAATTATACAAGATTCATCGCCTGGTAGATTTACTAACTAATTGAACCAAATCGATCTCTACCGAGTCATGTAGACTATTAACTAACTGACACGTTGAGTGCTAGAAAATCGCAATACCATAATCGCACTCAAGATGGTATAACATGACTATAAATTAAATCGTCAATTAACTTAACATCAATTTTAGTCACCTACTCTGAAACTTAAGATATAGGCAATAAAACACCAGATATACTTTTGTTCCTGGAGCACAGCGTCTTGTTTATTTTCCTTTAAACTGCAATGAAATCGTGATTTCTCGAACCCCCATTTTCTGAAACCTCCCGATAACTGAAACCAAATTCGTTTCCCACTCCTCACCCGAACACTCTACCTTTACCTCCGATTTCTCCAACAGTACGATTTTTCGCTCTAATTTTTGTTTCCATTGGAGGTTCGAAAAATCGGAATTCCATTGTATGTTCATCTGCTGTAGATTAGACTTTCTCACGACGATAATTCTTTTGTTTTTTTCATCGTGCTCGTTCATCTATAAAATGTGGGGTTAATGTAATGTTTAAAAACAACAAAGCTGATCACAGAAACTGGAATAGCTTTTTATAGTATCTGCATTACATGTCACGAAGGGGAACTGCAACTTGTCTTTGATGCTGAGGTCGTTTGCGAAAGAGAGCAAGTAAAGCTGATCTGTATTCTGGCAAACGGATAGTGTATAATATAGGATTTACAAGAGAGTTTGCATAAAGTAAAGCCCACAATGCAGAGTCTACATGAAAAAGCACTGAAAAGGACAGAGACTGCAATATTTTAAATTTACTGATAAAAACGACATAATACACTATAACTACTGGCAGGCACAACAGAAGAGATACAACAGTCACAATCAACAATGTCATGGTCAGTTTTCTTTCTCTACTGGTTGCACCATGGTGTTGAGGCTGCGCTCCACAACGGACTTTAATAACAATGGACGTGTAAGAAACACAAATGATCAAAAGGCAAATTGAAAAAAATATCAAATATAAGTAAGCAAAGTAATATGATTCATGAAACTGGTAGAGAAGTATTAAAGCTATTGTTAACAACCCAGATGTTACCCAAACAGCAGCAATTAGTAATCGGTATACCCATTTTTTAAGCGTTCGATGCCTGAACGGGTAAACCGTTGCGTGCACCCGTTCTAAAGCAATAATGGCCATGTTTGTTAATGAACCAAAGAGGAAGAACCACATCATAACAAGTAAAAATATCCAATCCTCAATTGAAACTGTCCACATCTATAAATTACACATTAGTCCAGGCCGATAGAACAGATTAAACACAGCATTCCCTGCTACAAACATATCTGTAACTGCTAGATTTATTACCAGGTACATGCTACGCTTGCGAAGATTGCGGTTTCTTATAAAAGTTATTATCGTGCAGAGGTTGAGTGTTACTATAGCAACAGACTCGGCTAGGCCTACAGTCATCCAGGGTATGCAGTCAGATAAAGACAGCATCTCAAAGCTCTGTCCTTTTCGGATTGTTGTTAGAAGTAATTACTCGCCAGTCTATCTGTGGAAAGATCGAAGTGAATTGTTATTATTGTCAGGTTCTTTTACTGCCTGTAGTAAAGCATGCAATTAACTGCAGGGATGCAAAGCTCACACCAATGTGCAGATTTAATTTTTGAAAGCAAGTCCTGACATTTATCGGATTTCGATGTGTTGAAAACCAGTTTTCAATATGTTGCTTTCAATAATCAGGTCTGTTGTAGTATGTATGTATGTTTTCAATAATTTGCTGTAAGCCCTAAATACCGAAAGCTTATGCTTAAATTTCGGAGTCCTAAAGGAAGGAAATTTGGTCTTTAAAAATCTTAACGGAAATATTTACAACAATTAATTTAATCAAAAAGAGAGCTTTCTTTTATTTTTGCAGGTTACAAAATTTATTGATAATAGGAGACAGAAATCTTTGCCATTGTAACCCAAATAAAGCGGTTATTACACAGCTTAGAGAAGACAAGCACGATATTCTGTCTTTTCTTTTCTTTGCAATGTAACGTCGTTTAACTTCTCGTCTTCGGAGCCATTTTTTACGCAAGATCAGCGTTGATGCCATCAATGGTGCTATTTTTCGTCAAATGTTTTTATTAAATAGCCTCTTAACTCGAAGCAGAATCTGAATTAAAAATAACGATGCCGTTGTTTATCTTTTTCAAGCAAAAATGCGCTTGAGTTGTCATCCCCGATAAATTTATAACACTGAGAATATAATGCTAGCTTTATAACTTGACCTGAGAATTTAAACAAATTGCACCTCAAAACGTCTCGATACATTTAATCGCGCATAACGAAAAAAGTAACGCTTATCTTGGTATTAAAACGTTCAAATGGACTTAACTACTAAATAGTCTCGAAGGGAGAACATCATAACCTTGGGAAAGATCAACGGCAAAGCAACAACAAAAAGTAAAGCCTTGGAGCAGACTGGCTCATAGCTGTCGGAGCTTATCCCTGTTCGTGTGGCATGAAGCGGCTAGGAGTATTTCTACTCCCCCTGGACGGGATGCTAGTCTATCGCAGGTCACTCCCCCGCAATTTGTTAAGTTTCCCAAGCAATTCGCCGGTACCCATTTATACTCCTGGGTGGAGAGAGGCACTGTGAGAGTTAAGTGTCTTGCCCAAGAGCACAACACAACACAATGTCCCCGGCCACGGCTCGAACCCGGACCGCTCGATCCGGCGACGAGCGCACTAAATATGAGGCTACCGCACCTCCACGGTATCCAATAGATATTTTAGAACAATTCTGAATATTTCACACACTGAGTTCCTTTCTAACAGCGTCTTTCATTATTTAAATGGTCTTGTTGTGATCCCAGACAAATTTTGAATGTAGAGAACAAGTTTTATCTGTTAAGGACCTAAGCATCTTTCAATAATTGAACAATGATGAACAAGAAAATGTGTCGCATCCCGAAACTTGTTTAAAATGTGCACCAACACAACGTCTATTTTCACTTCCCCGCACACAAACAACTAAGTAACACTTTCCATGGTAATGAAATGTTTGAATTGACATTACATTTATTTTCAAGCTTTCTCAAAGAGTGATTGTTATAGCATTGTAAAAACAAAGATCATAGAGCTCAGCAGTAAACATTTAAAGTTCTTTCCAAACTTGTACGAAAACAGTTACCAGAACAAATATTGCGAAGATAAGTGAAAAAAAAAAGTTGAAACGTCTTCAACTTACCAAGTTGTAAACAAGATGCTCTCTCTGGTGAATCTTTTTGTTAAAAGATCTGTTAGTTTTTTTTTTCTGTAAAGACATAGACAGCTTTAACAGTTTAAGCACAAATATATCCTAAAAAAGTAATGCACCTCTATAAGAGATAGACTGATATAGATAGAAGTAAATACGCAGTTATTGATGAGCAAGTTTTTTGTCTAAAGTTTAATTTTCCATTCAATACAAATTGCTTTTGTCGGGATGTCTCGCAATCCATTTATGAACAGCACAAGACAGGTAACGAACCTAAATAAAGCGATTTTTTTTTCTTGAAGGAAAACGTTCCTTTCTTCGCTATTCTTGCATGTAAGCGCTTAAATATTTTACAACAATTTTAGTGCAAGGCGGTGGAAAAACGTGCCCTATGGCGTTCAAATTTAACACATCACCATAACGTCTATATATGCAATTAGCTGTGCACAAAAAAATATATTAACTCTCCATGCTATAAAACTGTTTTAACTGACAGTGGACATTATCATCTATTTTGGCATAGACTTCAACCCACCTTGATAGAAAACTGTAGATCCTGATAAGTAGACTCAGTGTAAATGAAAGCCAGTCACACTTCAAAGAGAGATATAATATTTGCCTAATGGAAAAATGACAAATGTAGGTGAAAACAAAATGTTAAATTTATATGATGCTAAATAACTATTGACTTAAATAATGTTGTCGTATTTCCATCTTGGACTGTCTAGAAAACTTGCATTGCACCAAACCGTCACGAGAAAACAATATAATGGCGTCTAGATAAGTTTAATACCATTCTTACTTTGCTTGCTGATCTGAAAACAAAAGAATTTCTATTTTTTTCTGCAGAGTATTATTTGATGTCAACTAGAAACTCCATAAAAAGGTTAGAAGAAAAAACATTGAAACAGCAAATGTAACATTCACGGCGTGAAAACGTTTCCCGCACAGAACGTTTTTCTGTTGGTGTTAAAACAGTACTTAAACTTAACGTTCTCTAGATTTCTACTGAGAAACCTCTTGGCAAGGCATTTGCTATTTCTCTTCAAGAATGATATCATTTGTTTCGGCGATGACCGTCTAATGTTCGCATTCATTTGTGTCAAAGAAGGCAACAGCCCTTTCTTAGAAACTGCCCTAAGATTAGGTCTAAATATTCGCTGTTAAGGTAGCACACGTCTCTTCTCTATAATTCTCAACCTCACCGAATTCCCTTTTTTACTGACATCCGAAAATATCACGCCTGAAGTTATGACTTATTAATTAAGCTACACCCACCAACATTCGTCGCTGCTTGATCTTCTTAATGCTTTTCGCCTTCAAAAAACTATGAACCGTTCGTTTCGGAACTCTCAAATCAATTGTGAAAATAATATTAGCCAAGAATGAGGCACGATTTTACTCTTTGAGTACTCCTCCTCACTAAATTAAATTCTTCTTTATTATTAACATTATTTTCTTTATTTATGACTGAACTGTACGAACATTTGCTGACTGAGAGCCGTGAAGGTTTGGCCAAATGTAGACCGGTTTACTTTGTTCGTGTAAAACGGATTTCGGTGCGTAACTATCTTGCCGATGGATGATTTTATTAAATAAAAAACGCAAGTTATTCAAAATTTCTTTTCCTTTAAGACTTCATTTCAGCTGCCTTAGAAATTTAAAGTTATTCAGGGATATCAAAGGCTCTAATTTTACTTAGGCGAATTACTAACTCTCTGTTCAGTATCGACTATTACATTGTGGTGGCCTTGAATAATAGTTGTTTTGACTGTTATCCGGTAACTGTCTACCTTTCGGTAAACCTTGAGTCCGCTGCCTCGAAGACTGTCATTTGGACCCAAAATAAAACTAATGGCTAGTTAAAACTAAATTTGCTTTAAAACATAGAAGTAACTGTATTCACCAAGAATTGTTTATGATATTCACTTGGCTTACTTTGCACTTAAATATAGTGATTTTGAAGAGCTCTCATCATATTATTGGGCATTTTTATTTTTTCTTGATGTTTTTTATTCACTAAACAGGATGTACCTACAATAACAATTATCAGTAAAAATTCAGTGTGTCTCAGTTTAACCTACCTTGTCAATAGGAAACTTCAGTTCTTGGTGAGTGGGTCTGACAAGCAGCTCAGCAATGGTAAACAGTCACCCTGCAAAGAAATCATTTGGTCGAGCATAAAAATTGACAATTTTGCCTCCACTTATGTGATATTGAATAGTGGGAAGTTAAATAATTGTTGACTAAAAATTGATGCATTTTAATTTTAAGCAGGTGAGGACAATGCAACTCTACTCTAAAATACTGCTACCCGATGGCACAACCTCAGTATTTTTCTTGTTCTAACCTGAGAATATTGAAATGTAGAAACCTTCCGTTCTTTTAAATAATTCGAATGAATAATTTTGTTTTAGACATTGCGCTATGTACAAAAACCGAAACGTTCAAAACTCTTGCAACAGTTGAAAGATTAAAGGTTAAAGAGAATTCATTTTGTCTTAGGTCTTTGAGCTAAACGCTGGGCTTAATGTTTCATTTTGAATTGATGCGTATTTGCGACTGTACTTTATGGTTCAACATTAGACCTCGACGACGAATCTCGCATAATCCGTGTCAAGAAAAAAAAATACAGGCAGGTCTTTTTACGTAACTAACTGTGGATCAATGAATATAGCTTACTTTATTTCCAATAATACTCGACTCGTTAAATTTTCTCATTTCGCCAGCCTCAGACTATATGACGCTTGATTTTAACATCGAACTTTACCCAGGTTTTTTCTCTGCTTAATCTTCCTGAATGACTGTCTTCGTTTAAAAGACCCTTTCAACTGAAAGTTACAGACCTCGATAATTTTCTAAATGCTGCAACCCGGAATTTATACAATAGTGTAAGCCCACCTTTGTCGTCTTTTTATTTTTTTGGCCTATAATTGTTCTCATCATTTGCGGGGTAGCTATAACTTTCTTGTTTTCGGCGGTAAGGGAAAATGTTGCGAAAGATGCCTTTATAATATTTAGGGCTACAGCCTAGGCGAATTTGATGCAGACCTGTATTTGAAACTTTAAAGTTTTGAATTTCTTATTACTGGAACGCCTGCAATACCAGGCTCAATTTTGTAGCAGCTTGAAAGAGTTCTATTAATCGAGAGGTTCAGCTGTTTCTCTATTTTTGTAAAGAACTGCATAAAATATTTGCTCTTACCAACAGATCACAGGAGACTTGCCATTCGAATTCCCGGTTGTGTTTTCAGACATTGGACAGTTAAGCAAGACGTAAACTCAAGGAGTTCTCCAAAACAGTAAAATAACTGTAATGCAGAGGATACGCGTTTCACTAAGTGTGATGTTTTTAACATGGGCCGCTTTTAATTCATAGGACTTGTTTTTTTACTGGAATATTGCCACTACCTGCTTTAATCGTATTGAAAGAAAAAAAGAAAGAGTAGAAACGAATTAACTCAAAAGTGAATGCAATTGACTTTCTCTCGGTTTCTACTTTGAATTTAATACGATGTTTTTAACGCAGCAACCATCCTAACTGACTGGGCCAAATGGTTTGACTATCACAATGTAATAAAAAGAATCAGCAAAAAAGTTTATAATGTCATGAAGCCTACCTTGTCAAGAAGGAACTTCTTAAGCCCTGGTCGGGAAACGGCGTATGATAGTCGATGATAGTTGAATGATTTTCCCTGAACTTTCACCGACTATCATCAAATATCATCAAATATCATGCGCCGTTTGACCTGGGCTTTAGCGATTGGTCTCAGTGCTAATGAAGAACAGTCTCTGCAAACTAGAAGTTAAAACTCATATTGCGTAAGTTAGTAGAAGAATTAAATGTCAACAATATGTCAAAATGCTCTGGCGTTAAATAGTAATTAGTTGAATATTTGTTCGTCTCGCTTTTCATCTGTCTGTGACAAAAAGACAAACATCACGCTTCAAACTGAATTTTCCGCATAAGAACTTTGCACTAAACATGCAAGAGGTGATATCTATGGTAAAAAAAAAGTATCAGGAAATATACCATGAAATATGTCTAAAGACTCTCTAAACTGCGTTGCCAAAAAAAAAAACCAAAAAAAAAAACAAAAAACAACCAGCATTGTCGGGAAGTTGATTCAACCTCCAAAACGGGAGAGCAGTAAAATTGCATTAATTCTGAACTAAGTATCTTCGTGTAAACAAACTGTCAATATGCTATGCCGTTGAATAACAATTGGCTGAACTGTCTGGAATCAAGAAATAAACAACAAGCTACTGACGTAACTAAAACTTGCTGGCGGAGCACGAAATATACAAATCAAGTTCAGTCCTCTAACATTGATGTATGTTTTAGCAGACGTAGTCTACTATGTTTATGAAAGGCCGGTGCCTTCTTTTTTTTTTCAGGATTTTGTGGTTTTTAACGTTCTAAGAATTTGTTTTTTGTTCAGTATCAATGATGTTTGCCCAGATTCTCTCAGTAGTCCAGGTGAATTGTCTTCCAATTTCTTTTGTTCTCTTTTTATTTCATACACGACCAAAGACCTCCATCCTTTTAATAAAGGTCATTATTTTAACTATAATATTTTTTTTAAATTAAGGTTAAAATAGTCCTTGTTTTGCATTAATGCCTAACGTTAACTCAAAGCAACTTTAAAAACATTCGCAAAACAATTATTTTTGGCTAAGGTGCAGAGAGAAGGCCTATTGTAAATGATTGGCAAATACCTCTCAGTTATAACATTTCTGAGGAAAATTTAAATACACCCGACTTGATAATACCTCAAAATACCGCAATAGTCACTTTAGGAGTTAACTAGTCAACACGTATTTCTTGCCCAATATTTGCTGCTTTCTGACGTTCTAACCCCGCTCATGTTGACAGTCACTACACCAGTTTTTAATCATCTTGTCATCCTATTGATTATTTGACAGATAACGCACCCAACTTAGAGGACGCTAATTTCGTTTCTACTTCCTTTCAGCTGCTTCTAAAAAAGTTAATGCTTTGAAATTTTCATTTCGACTTCTGTGCGGTCATTATTAGGCATAGCTGTTTTCATCGTTTTCATGTCGGTTTTTCGTAATAATAACAATAATATAAATTTTACTGTGGGCGAGGGAAGTGTAGGGGAAGTATTACCGAGTCTGCGATGTAGAACTGTTAGAATGCTGCGAGAACTCGATCTGATCACGTGTTCGATTTAACCGGCTTTAATTTCCCTCCCTTGCCCCTTGTTATTATAAAGTGTACAGGCTTGCTTGGCCAACTTTTTCAATCCATGAAAGTGACTGTCTGCCTACCCTTTTCCCTAGCCTCGCACTGGAGTTTAACTTTCGTTTTAATGATAATCCTAGTAACGGCCAAAAAGCGTGCCATGAATTTAACTCTGAAAAAGGAATTATTTCTTTAAAGACTAGATATAGATATATCTATTGCATTGGTATCTCAATAGTCTGTTCACGTGACATGGAATTTTTACAGTAACTGTATTTTCGAAAAGCCTTCGTCGAAATTTGGTGTTTTTCAGAGTTTAAATTTCTGTTTTTGAATGATGTTGGATTTTTATAGATATTTTAAGTCAAAAGATTCACTCTTCTTCAACAAATTTAAATGCTTTTCAAGATGTGTAAGTTAATTGTTAAGTCAAGATTTCTGGACAAAGAAAGCGGGGTGCACCAACACCCGACCCCATTCCCTCCGGTTCACACTGAAAAAGGGACAAAAAGCCCAGGATAAAAAGGGATTAAAATCGCAGATTACGATGGCCTGGTAATGTACTGAGGATGACTCCAATGAAAGGACAACAATAGTTGCCTTGAGATGGACACCAACTGGGAGAAGAAAGAGAGTCAGGCGAAAAACTACCTGGAGGAGGACAGTGTTGAAGGAGCTGGAAGAAATGGATCAAGATCTTGTGGGACGAAACACAAAACAAAGCACAGGACAGGGTTCAGTAGCGGTGTATGACTGCGGCTCTATGTTCTAGCCGGGACGAAAAGGATAAGCGTGTTATAAGTAAATAAATAAGGTTAAGCTTAAGGCTTCGGTTTCTACTGATTGACTTCATACTTCGTTCGTGGTCTGCTAGTAGACCATTTCCGAGTTGTCTTTTGCCTCGAAACCATTCATATGGAAATGCGTTCCGCCTGCAGGTTCATTTTCATGCAAATCAAACTCATTTTCGCATGAAAGGTTTTGCACCAAGACTCGTTTTGAAACAGAGGCACAAAGAAACTCGGAAATGGCCTCTTAAAGAACTGGTTCATGCTTTGCGTGCGTATATCGAGTTATGGATGAAGGCGGGAAGTTTGGAGACAAGAGAGAAAGTGCTGAAGTTCCACGAGGCGCTGCCGAGAGTAGCTCTAGCTTCTTCAGTGTTCTCTAAACTTCCCAAGTACATCCATAACTCGATATACGCACAGCTAAAGGCATGAACAAATTCTTTTATAACATATCGACAACAACTTGGGCGCTAGGACATGTTGTATTTGTGATTTACTATAAAGTTCAATCAGTTGGGCGAATAACTGTTTAAATCACTAGGAATGGCTGCCCAGTCTTTTTAGCCCATTAGGGTTATTTCTGGCAGCCATGTACTCTTTTTATTTTAAACTTATTTTTGTTCATTCAATTTCTAGCTGAATGAGTACAAATAACGTTGTTGTTGTTAGTGGAACGAAAAAGTTTCATCTGGTTTCTGTAATTTTCAACGAAAAATCCGCTTGTTCGAATTAATAAAAATGTAGGCAAACAAAGTCAAAATACTCAATTGAGTTTTGGTGTAATCTTAGCTTGGTAAAATTCAGGGGACCGAAGTAGGGTTTGGATTGTTCAGAAGATGTTCACATTGCCGAAACTTCAACTAAAAGAACCGCAGCTTAAATGAAACTAAGATTGAGATTGGGAGAAGAGATATGCTAGCGTCGCTGTCGTTGAAGGGACGGTGGGTAGAGAAACTCGCTTTAATTATACCGTCGAGTAGAGAAGACTTGCGAGAGCGCAAAATTTCCATGCAACGGTCGTATATAGGGTCTTGGTAATCTCCCAGGGAACCTAAATAACCAAATCGGAGTTTGCCGCTTTGATAAATCAGGTCATGAAATGACATTTTACGCGAATGAGAAGGGTAAACTACCTTATTGTAGGAAATTAACGATCGATGCACTTTATAAAGGCGATTTAAAAAGAATGGCGTTAAATTAATGCATCTTAAGAAGGAATGTCTACTAAGACCAAGCCATATATCGGAAATATGTGGCACATGATAAAAAATCAAAATTTTTCATATTTAGCCCGGAGATGGTCTAGCCTATGGTAAGCCTAGAAAAGTGCTGGATTTTTTTCTTAAATAGTTTTCAAACCCGCCAAAAAATCACAAATTCATTACGGCCCACGTCTGGTCAAAAACACGCAAACTTTAGTGACTCATAAACTGTATTCCCGAATACCGGCCCTCGTGGGACGAGCGAGCGGTCAAACGCGAAAACGAGGCGTTGTAGGATAAAAATTACAGATGACCAGAGAAGTGACTGGGTTGACATGTCTGTTTTGCTTTGTGAGGATAATATTCCTGGCTCATCTCTCGCTGGGAGGAGCCCAGCAGAGCTAAAAACTGAGGAGATACGTTTTGTTAGTGCGCACACGTTTTGCGCATCACGAAAGGCTTTGTTTACACGCCACGCGCGCGGTAGGGTTGAATCAACCTACTGTAACCAAATCAAGTTAATGAGGCTCCACTTAAACCAGGAATACCAGAATAGAGGCATATTGCTGACCACAAACCATTAACGGCTTCCATCTGAAAAACTAGCTGTTTTCCGTGGCAAATTATGCTGAAATCCAACCGCAAACATGTACTTGCAATGGGGTAATGCGCGCGCGATTAAAACAAGTTAACAACATGTTAGACTTACTGGGGAAGTGACAGGAAAATAATACAACGAACACCGAAAAAGTTTTCCATAAAGATGAATACAACTCACTTAACTTTTAAAAACGCATAGTTAATTACTCCAACATTTTATGTTACGAAATGGGTGGTAACACTATTAAACAAGTGATTGGTTTTTGGCTGTGACGGAAAGTTATTTAGACTGAATTTTGGCTAAACCAGAGACAGCTGTGAGGGACACTAAAACCGCTATTCCGACGATTTCCAAAGTTAACCTAAATTTCGAAAATTTCTCACTCAGATTTGGCCACTGTCTTATTTTATTTTCCTTCTGGAATTTCCAGATTTTTCCGGTTAAGGAGGCTGCTGGCTTTCCAGCACTTTTCCAACAACTATACTTTCATCTCCCGTCCTCAGCCAAGGGCGGGAGATGACTGACATTTCAGGCTATTTGACAGGTGAACACTACAGTGGAACTCCGCCTCACGATCACCTCGTTAATATGGTCACCTCGTGATTACGGCCAGTGTTTTTTTATCCCAGCGAAACGCCCTTACATTTTCTTACAAGAAAATTCCGTCAGTCCAACCACCCCGTTAACACGGCCAACAGCCTCATTCTGAAATCTCAACCTGTATAATCCTGTACAAATTTACTCCGTTAATAAGGCCACTCGAACCAGTTACGTTTATCTTTCCATTGCAATATGGCATAACGGAACTTGCGCCCTCTATAGCGAAGCTCATTAACCTGTCCCTCTCATCAGGATCGTTTCCCTGTAGTTGGAAAAAAGCCAGCGTGACTGCCCTTTATACCATACTTGCAATGTGGATGATGTCAACAACTATAGGCCATTTCACTAATTCCGGTGCCGTACAAAAATCATTGAACGCCACGTGCATGATCATTTGTTCGAATATCTCGATGTTCATGGCCTTATTTATAAGAACCAGTCTGGATTCAGAAAGCAGTACAGCACAGAAATGGCGCTGGCATATATAGTTGACAGTTTGCTATTTAATCTAGATAGAAACCGCGTCAATGGTATGGTTCTTGTAGATTAAAAAAAGGCTTTTGAAATGGTTGATCATGTGATTCTGCTCAGAATGCTTCAAGCCTATAAACTACAATCATGGACAAAAGTCTCGGGACAAATTTGCACTTTTGGACACACGCCAGACGCGAATACAACTTCACCTGCCTAACCTGGCCTCTCATTCCACCATGCAATGTTGAAAACTACTACCAGCAATTTCTTCTGATTTTCAACATTGTATTGGGTGGGGAGGGGGAAGAGCAACGCGTTTTTAAAAGGAAAGCAGCGCTTTTTTCAAACTTCAGTAGTAAAACACAGATAATTCATTAAATTACGTAAGTGTCTCAAAGACTTTTGCCCACGATTGTAGATAAGGGCTGGTTCATGACCAGTCATACTTAACCGAACGTACTCAATTGGTTTCATTTAAAGGACAGATATCGACTTTTAGGACTGATTACAGCGGGTGTGCCCCAGGGTTCCATATTGGGTAAAGATAAAGATAAGATAAAATTTTATAGTACACTCCTTAAAAGGTTTTTCAGTGAACAATATAATACATGAGGTGAGATAAGTACAAAGTACACTAGTTATATATTATGTATGAAGTACACTAATTATATAAAAAAAAAATGGAAAGGAAGAAAAATAAAAGAAATAAGAAAAATTTAATTTAAGAACTCACTGAGAAGCTTTGTCTTCAGAGTTTTCTTAAAATTTGCATGACTCTCGCATAGTTTTAAGTCTTTGTCTAAAGAGTTCCATAGTTTTACTATTCTGTAATAAAAAGATCTCTGACCAGCAGTGGTTTTGCACAGAGGAATATTCAGTTGTTGTGAGTTTCTTGTGGTTCTAAAGTTCATGCTTGATACTGTCGAAGGCCTTGCTCATGTCTAGGTACACTACTGCTGTAGCTTTAGTTTGGTCAATCGCTCGTAAGATTGCGTCTGTAGAGGATATTAATGAAATTTCGGTTGAATGCCACTTCTTGTTTCCACTTTGATGTGAGCTGATCAAATGCAATTTTTTCACACACCGTTGATATAATAGGCAAAAGTGAAATCGGTCTATTATTACTCGCTACTTCGCGATCACCTTCTTTTGGAATTGGACATACCTCAGCCGTTTTCCAGACACTAGGGAAAACACCACAATTGAATGAACTGTTTATAATAGAGGTTATCGATGGAATGGTAGCAGAAGCAGATTCCTTTATGACACGGGATGGTATTTTGTCAGTGCCAGGTGCTTTTTTGTTAGCTAGCGACTTCACAACTCTTTCAACTTCAGTTCTTCTGATGTTCATCAATGATCTACCCCTACATATCCACACGCACATCGACATGTTTGCCGACTACACTACCCTACTAGCGTCTTCTGGTTATGCTAAAGAACACTCTCAGCCGAGAGGTCGCCAACGTCGATGAATGGTCAACAATCTATCTGTTAATTGCTCCGAGATGAAGACAATACTAATCGATGGACCACGCCTATGGAGAAGTTTAAATAAAGAAGATCGCAATCTTGAGATTCAGCTTAAAGGCAGTGAATTAGAAAGGGTTGAAAACATTGAGCTGATGAGCCTTTTACCTGACCAACAACTCAGTTTCGATGTCTATATTGATTCTTTATGTAAGAAGATAACAAAGCGTATAGGCATACTCAACAGAATTGTAAGGCTTATTTACCAACAGCAGAACTCGTACTTTATTGTAATGCTTTAATTAAGCCACTGATAAACTCTTGGTCTTCGGCCATCGTAGTTTAGCTTGATTAAAAATATAACACAAATAGCAGTGATAAATATTATATTGCAGCGTAACATGGACAAGCTGCTGCAACCAAGACAATATAAATACAAAAGCGTTGTGCTCGTATTATCCTTGATACACAGCGACGCCATAGCATTATAGATCTATTTAACACTTGAGGATGGGTGCCATATTATACAGAATCCGATATAAAGGTGCTTAATTGCATACAAAAGGATCATGGGTACCACCCTGAGTACATAAATGAACTGTCAATATTTTTATGAATTTGTTATACGAACAAACATTTTAGATTAAGTCAACTTAAGGACAGGGTTTTTTTATTCCATGTTTTTTTTCTACTTTTAATTGCTACTGTTGGACATCTACAACTATGGAATTCACATACTTGAGCCGAGTATTACGTCCACTGAACATAAAGGGCCAACCCACCGTACACGACCGTTCTCATGTGGTTTTGAGAGTTTAGTTGGGAGAGCATTGCATCGGTAGCGCAAAGGTCGTAGGTTCGAATCCCGTTCAGAGCCTGAAATATTTTCAGGTCTTTTTTCCAGTAGTGTTGTTCCGCATGTCCCAGGTTCGAAGGTCAGCGAAAAAGTTCAGTCTTCAGAACATACAACATTTTCATTTCCGAGGAGATAAACGTGTACACTTTTCAAAATGGCCGACAACTCGCAACCTCGTGGTCGAAACAACAGGTCTTACTGCGCATGCGTGCAAAACTCCTATTATGAGGGGGACCCCAGGGAATTGCTAATTTACAACAAGGCTTTCTGCGGAACATCCTCCCCTTCCTTGATAAGACAATATCAACAAAATTGCACAAACTAAAAAAACACTATGAAAAAAAAAAGGTTCGGTTTCAATGGGCAAAGTTACACAACTGGTCTCCTGTACACCGTTTTTCCCACTTGAACGTCGACGACTCGGACCTGGTCGTCCTTTCCAGGAAGCACTTTGATGGTGCGTCCCAGGGGCCATTTTCCTCTCGGAGTTTCTGTAGACATTACAATCACCACATCGCCAACTTTCAAATTAGGTTGATCTCTGCGCCACTTCTTTCTTGCACTCAAACTCGAATCCACTCACGCAACCACCTATGCCAAAAGTTGCGAACAAGTTCCTTGATCCGACGCCACCTCTTTATTGGGTTGAAGTCTTCAGTGTCAACACTGTCCTGTGCAAATCGTCCTCCTACTTGCCCATGAAGGAAATGGTTTGGGGTGAGAGGAACAAGGTCCGATGGGTCGGCTGATTGATAGATTAGTGGCCGAGAGTTAATTAAGCGTTCTGCGCCAACAGTTGCACTTAATAGTTCCTCATCGGTGATATCTGCAGAACCCAAGATTGCATAAATGGCTTTCTTTGGCGCTTTGATCATTATTTCATGCACACCGCTGAAGTGCGGCCAAGCAGGCGGGTTAAAGTGCCAGTTGATTCTGTGGCTCGATGTTATATCTTGGATCTTGTTCTGGCTAAGGCTTCTAATTCTTTCAACTCATTACTTCCACCAACAAAGTTAGTTCCATTGTCACAAACAACATCTTTGGGAACACCAAGTCGTGACGTCATTCGAAAGAATGCATTTAGGAATGAATCAGTGTCAAGGCTGTATGCTACTTCAAGATGCACAGCCCTAGTCTCTAGACAAGTGAACAGACACAGGTATCTCTTCTGGCGTGTCTTTCCTCTCCCCTGTTTGATCATGAAAGGTCCACCAAAGTCACGGTCTACACTCGCGGTGACTCTGGTGAGCTTACTCCAACTTGAGTATCTTTGTGACTGCAGGCGGTCTTCACTGGTCAGAGCAAGGAATGTCTGCGTCTCTGTTTGTTCTGCTTCTTGGTACTGCTTACGGGCTTCAATGTCTGGTCCTTTCTTGACCTCAATTTTAGTCTCAGGCCACTCAGTTGAATCTTGCTTTAGGAATGCTGGTGCGTTCCACCATTTCTCTTTTGTCAACAGCTTAGAGCCACTTTCTCCTCTGGTCAGTAGATCAGCTGGGTTCTGTCCGGTTGGCACATACTTCCACTGATTTGGACTTGTCAAGGCTTGGATTGCTCCGACGCGATTAGCTACAAATGGCTTGAACTTTCGACTGCATCCGCGAATCCAGTAAAGCACATCCATGCTGTCAGACCAGAAGCTTCGGTGACTACTCTCAATGGCAAGGACTTTTCCAACTGTCTCGCTGAGCTTAAGCCCTACTACAGCCGCCATCAGTTCTAACCGCGGTATGCTTACAGCTTGGAGTGGTGCAACACGAGACTTTGAAGCCACAAGACAACAACAAACAGACTCGTCTTCATACAGACGTCTGGTGTAGCAGGCTGCGCCGGACGCTTCTTGAGATGCGTCAACAAACGTGTGTAAAGTTATGCTTTTTACTATAGTGGTGCTTCTCAGGCATCGTGGAATGTGAAGGGTGGGTAGTACTGACAGCTCATCAAACCACTTTGTAGCCTTCCACGACAGCCTTCTATCCACCGGCTCATCCCAGTCCACATTACTTGCCCACATCTCTTGAATCAGGACTTTGGCACGCATTGTGTACGACGACAGCAAACCAAGAGGGTCAAACAACGTGGCTATCTTCCTTAGGAAACTGCGCTTCGTATGATCATTGCTCTTGGTAGGCAGGTTAACTTGAAACTTGAACACATCCTCCATGGGAAACCACAAAACACCCAGTGTCTTAACAGAGGGCAGTTCTCCGCTGTCGAGGTCGACTTCGGTCGCACAATCTGAAGCTGGATTGGACAGTAAAACGTCTGGCACGTTTGATAGCCATTTCCGGGCATGCATCCCAGCAGAGTCCCATAATCTTGACAGCTGGCTGTACAACTCTACACCGGTCTTTGACATCTGGAACGGAGTCCATGCTGTCATCCATGTACGTGCTTTCCAAAACAGTTTCCGCCGCTAGGGGAAGTTCTGATTGGCGTTGTCTGGCATGTTCTTGAGCAACAAACTGTGCTTGGAATGGGGACGAGTTCACTCCGAATACAACTCTGTCAAACTCAAAGACGTCAGGTTCTCGGTCAGACTGCAAGTCTCGCCACAAGAAGCGATGATAAGGCTGATCTTCAGGTCTTAGCTTAATCTGCAGGTACATTCCTGAATGTCGCACATTAGGGCCACAGGATTGCGGCGAAATCTCAATAGTACCGCAAACAAGTCTTTCTGGAGTTTAGGCCCTTGGAGTACAATGTCATTCAGAGATACGTCACTGAATTTCGCTGACGCGTCAAACACAATACGAGTCTTGGTGGTCGGTTTGTCAGGCTTCAAGACTGGGAAATGGGGCAGGTACCAAAGTTAATCAGGCTTGACCTCTTCATGTGACACGTTGTGGATGTATCCCTTCTCTTGATAGGTCTCTAGTACTTCTTTGTAGACTTCACCGAGTTCTGGGGACTGCTTCAATTTCTTCTCAGTACACTGTAGACGACTCAAGGCCATGCTGTAATTGTCAGGTAACGACGGTCGATCCTGTTTCCAAGGCATGCCAACAACATAGTGGCCATCAGTGAAGGTCAAGGACTTAGCAACAATGTCCCTATCAAGCTTCTCATCCGGTCTGACAACCAGAGTTTCTTTAGGTTCATCAATGTCCCAGTAACGGCGGACAAGACTGTTCAATTCATGCATGTCATTCAGAAAAAAATGTAAGATTTGTCTGAACTTCTTCCGTGGGGATTTCTGGGGTCCCAATACACGTCCAGCCAAGCGGAGTCAGTCTTGCTATGGGCTCTCCTGCCTTTCCTCTGAGATCCTCCAACGAGTACAGCAAGTCTGCATGGTCCACACCAATTAGAAGATCAACAATCGGTCTTGGTCCAACCTGAGGGAACTTGATGCCTTTCAGATGCTTCCACTTGTGCTTATGTTTACTCCAGTCCACCACTTGCATACTTCCAGTCACTCTTTCGGCTGTATAGGCTGAGGCTAGTTTGGACACCTTTCCATCAGAACTGCTGATCATCAATTACACAACTGAGGTGGCCAACGTTTCTTGATTTTCATTCAATACGTTAACCGTTAGTTCATGTGGTCTACCTTCGAGACCAAGTTCTGCTGCAATGTCACTATTTAAGTAAGTCCTACTGCTTCCGTCGTCAAGAAGGGCATTCACTTTGATTCTCCGATGATGATTAGTTACATAGACAGGAACTGTTCTTAAGGCTACGAACCCTGACGAAGGCACTGCACCAGTTCCTGTAGTAATAGTGTGGGTTCTCTCTTCAGACTCCCCTTCCGCGGTGCCACCAACTTGCGATGTGCTTTACGAATCAACTTCTCCGCTACGTTTGCTGCCTCGATCTTCTCTTCTTTCTTTGGATCTTCACGAAGCATCCGGTGATGGTGAAAGCGACATCCATTTAACCCACAAACTCTGCTCCGATAGCATGCTTCTTCGCGGTGTCCATTACTGAGGCATCTGAAACACAATTTCTGCTCCTTAGCGACATTCCACCTCATGTCTACAGACATCTTCTTAAAGTTCTCACAGTCCCACATGCCATGGGATCCTTTACACAACTTGCATTTGTTCTCCTGTTTCTTCTTAGGTTCGAGATCTACTTCAGCTAGGAAGGTTCTCTCTCTCTTGGACCCACTGAGGACACCTGTTATGGTCTCAGAAGCTGTGGTCAAAAACTCAGACTCTCTGTCAACAAACTCTCAGTGTTCCTACATTCTCAATGCGATGGCTGTCACTAATCCACTGCTTGTACTTAGAGAGAAGGCCTTTGTTGAACTTCCGTTGAAGAGTAATGTACAATGATCCATTTCCTAGCTCGGCTTCCTGGTTAGCATCCTTCAAGTTCACAACAATTCCATCAAGCAGCTCTGAAAATCTCTCCAGGTCTTTCTCATTGTCCTCTCGTAACGGCTTAAAGGCATCCAGTTCTTCAAGGCGAAGAGTGAGAGCTCTACGTTTCCCACCATACTTCCGCTCTAGTCGAGACTTTGCAGCTTCATAGGCAGCAACAGAATGGCCCAAATGCTCGATTACTTTGAGGGCCTCCCCTTGAAGGCATTTACGTAACCTTAACAACTTGTATTCAGGTGATGCTTTGGTACGATCTACACAAGAATAAAACGCCGCTTTCCACGTTTTATAGTTCTTCTTTTGGCCAAAGAACTTCGGAATGGTAACTCTTTTGAGTAAAGCAGAGTCAGCGCTGATCTGGTCTGAAATTGAGGACGAAAGCTGTTGACTGTTCCCAGTGGGCATTAAGTGAGCTTGGCCTCCACTGATAGGTAATTGCTGTGTTGCTGATGGAACATAACGCATAGTACTCGGTGAGGACGCAGTTACTGCGGTAAACGGTAAGTAATCTGACCGATTCACAAAGTTTCCAACCTAAACAACAGGTAAAACTGAAGTGGGCTGCTGAGCCTGAAGGTACTGTTCAACCAAACCGGGCATAGATGTAGATGCCACTGAACATGGAGGATAAAACGGAGTAAACGGAGTAGACGAATAAACAACTCCGCCCATCGAAAGCGGAGACAGTCCGGACATCTCTCCAACGGCAGTCGAAATAATTGGCACATGTGTAGACGAAGACACAACAGGCTGTTTTTGAACACCACAATTTTGTTCCTTTATCGGTTCCTTGGACGACAGGCACTCGTTTAATTCTCCCGATTTTTTTTTTGATGCTTGTTCTCGGCCGCCACTGTGGTCATTTTCCCCCGCTTCTTGGTCCGGTTCTATCGGAAGCCTCTCGCTACCAAGTTTCTGTCCGAGTTGTTTCTCGCATTCCGCATACGTTCGCTCGATTTCTTGTTCAATTCGACCAAGCTCTACTTCTCGCTTGGATACTTCTTCTTTCAGCCGCTCCGTTTGCTCCCTGGCCGATGCATTGCTCGCGTTGCTCAAGTATCCTCTCACAAGTCCTTCGAGTTCTGTGAAATCCTCCTCAATTGCTTCCAGTTCGTTCGAAAGGACACTGAAATTTCCCGAGTCTTTCATATCTTCGTAACACTTTCCTAAATTCTCACAGACTCGAAGCACGTCCTCATAAGCGCCCGAAAATACATCCAAACTCTCCATAACTTACATGCTTGACGACAGCCCTCCTTCCATCACCATCATGAGCTTGTTTTTGGTCCTCGTGTACCTCCACTTCGATCGCATTTTCTCTTTCTTTAGTCGTTCCATGTCGAATAAATCTCTCCACGAACCTCGCTCTGCTACCAGCTATGTTCCGTATGTTCCAGATTCGAAGGTCAGCAAAAACGTTCAGTCTTTAGAACATACAACATTTTCATTTCCGAGGAGATAAACGTGTACACTTTTCAACATGGCCGACAACTCGCAACCTCGTGGTCGAAAAAACAGGTCTTACTGCGCATGCGTGCAAAACTCCTACTAGGAGGGGGACCCCAGGGAATTGCTTATTTACAACAAGGCTTTCTGCGGAACAAGTGTTATGGCAGCATTCGCATCTATCATCATGTCTACATTTAATTGCTACTCTTGGACATCTATTACTACTTAAGACAATTATTTTTAGACTGAGTACAGTACTGTTAATGTCGAGTAAATACTTCTTAACTTAGTTTTTAAATCATGTCCTTATATTGGTTTAATTTTAGATGTTTAATTTAGGTTTTAAAATATTTATAATAAATCTTTTATAATTCTTAATCAAGGGCCACAGGTTTATTAGTTTTATTAACTATCTAGTGTAAACTCTCTCTAAGTAAAGTTTGATTGAATGATTGATATCTAATGATTGAAGTTTCGGCTATTTTTACATTTATACCTACATCTCGAATGCCTATTAAAGAACAGTTGTTCAGAAGTGCAATTGTGTTTGTTAAGAAGTCACTTAAAATAGACCAGTCATGAAATTTGACCCCACCCCGTTAATACGGCTACTCGAAACAATTATGTTCATCTTTCCATATTTAATACTGTATGTACCGATTGAAGTTTCAAGTATTTTTTTTTTACATTTATACCTGCATTTCGAATGACTCGTCCCCAGTTATCTTCTGACAACTTCATACAGCGCACGGAACGGGGCGAGGTGGCATAGCATACAGCGCGCGGAACGGGGCGAGGTGGTAGCGCAGTGTGAGATGGGTAGGGAGAAAGATAGAAAGGGACCTTGCGCCGTGCCGCGTTTGGTATGAAGATGACTGGGGACGAGTCAGGTTCCATTGTACCACTTCAGAGCGGAAAAACATACTGTGCAGCTTTCTGCGTATCGCTAGCCCTACTTGCGGGCTCAGGTAATAATGCAAGCTGCAGTGGTTGGAAAGAGAGGCAGACTGTAATAAAGTAGGCGAGGATGTCGCTCGGTTGATTTATTTATACTTGAGCAAGCACGATTTTTTTTTCGGTATTTTACTGTTAAGAAAACAAGTCTCCCCCTACCTGCTGAGAGACTCTCGTGCATATATATTCAGTAGGTTGCTTATATGTATGCAATATGTAAATAATAATAATGTAATAATAATAAAGTTTTTGGGCGCATTTAAAAAACTCAATGCGCTTTCATTACTATAAAAAAATAAATTAGTTAAATCCTATAAAATATTTCTAATAACAGTAATAAATAAAATAAATGAAATAATTAATTAAAATACAGTTCCTCATAAAATAAAATAAATCAAAAGTAAGATTTCCGAAACGAGAATGTTTTGAGGACCGATTTAAAAGACGAAAGAGATGTTGTATTTTTAACAGATCTAGAATCCGGTAGACTGTTCCATAATATAGGTGCGGAGGAAGAAAAGGCACGTTCACCGTATGTCACAGAGTTCACAGTAGGGACAGTGAAAAGAAGTTTAGAGGATAAGCGTAGGCTCCGTTGTGGGTGGTATTGTTGTAGGAGGGACGACAAGTAGGCTGGACAAAGTCCATGGATAATCTTAAAAGTGTGAAGAGTGTTTGTGGATAAAATGTGTCTTCGCAAAGAAATTGTACACTGAGGGAAAATAAAGGGTTCGGAAACCGTCTTTAGGTTAATTTTGTCCCCCAAAAATTGATTCTCTACGAAAACAATACACCAGCATTCCATTAGTGACGTTAAAATGTTGCTGCTATCACCGCTAAATGTAATAACGCTAAATATAATACCAACCGCAAATGTAATAAAAATTAACTGTAAATGTAATACTAACCGCAAATGTAATAAAAATCAACCCTAAATGTAATAACTTACCCCACCGTAAATGTAATACAATTTAACACTAAATGTAATAAGCTGACCAACCGTAATTGTAATACAAGTCAACTTCAAATGTAATAACATAGTGTTGAAAGCTCCCTTACGGTAACCGGGCATCACTCAAAGCTTAACTGGTAACTTCTGAAGATTTCCCAAGAAAATAGCCCTTCTGATGGTTAAGCATTTGCAAACATCATTTCCGAAATTCTTTACAGCGGATGGCGCAATTACATAGCCCACTTTCGAAAATAGTGGAAGCCTGGGCGAGAGAAGGCGCGCGCTCAGTTGTGGGATCGTTTGGGGGAGCACGAGGTTGAAAACAAATGTGCGAGCGCCTCCAAACGATCCCATAATTGATCCCTCACCCATACTCACCCCAGGTTTACACTCTTTTTGAAAGTGGGCTATTATTAGAAGTCCTCCTGATTGTGTTCAAAAGAGTTTGATGAGACGGTAGTATGATAAAACAGATAAAATATACTGATGGTACAGTTGATATAATGACAACTTTAATAGCAACGATACTCATTCATATATAATCACAACTTATTTGTAAATTAAATAAACATATTAGAAAAACGTATTCATACCCGGATAGGTATTGTATGGGAGTAACCCCCCGGGGATGATCTGCCTAACGGTTTAGTTAGTAAAGGTGATTAACCGTGATTGGGTAATCTGATAATCTTTTGAAGTGACATCATATCACTGACGACATTGATGCCATTTACGCCTTTGCCACCCTTAGTAGCGTGTTATTACCAGTTAAGCTTTGAGTGATGCCCGGTTACCGTAAGGGAGCTTTTAACACTATGTTATTACATTTGAGGTTAACTTGTATTACAACTACGGTTGGTCAGCTTATTACATTTACCGTTAAATTGTATTACATTTACGGTACGGTAAGTTATTACATTTAGGGTTGATTTCTATTACATTTGCGGTTAGTATTACATTTAGAGTTAATTTTTATTACATTTGCGGTTGGTATTACATTTAGCGTTGTTATTACATTTAGCGGTGATACAGCTGCTAACCGGGCATATTGGAGAAGCGTGCAAAGTTCATAACTTTCTTTGTTTACACGATCGACGAAATTCCCACCATTTTTTCTAACTTGGGGCCTGGCACACAGTCAAAACTCGCGCATGCTTATTACCTTTTTCCGCTCTGAATTGTACCACCGTTTATTATATGGCTACCTCCGTGAGCGGACAAGATGAATCAAATCCTGCGCTGTGATTGGCTAACCGCGCGGGCAAGATGGAGCTGTCTTGCCCGCTCGGGAATACCCGCCTTGTCTCGCAAGGAAAATTCCCCGAAAGCCATATAATAGATCCTTTCCTGACCAAGCTTGTTCGGTCAAGATGGCTGGATATTGGCCTCGTTCTTTTTTAGCGAGGTTATGGACCTCGACTCCGTTTCGGTCCATAACTTGGCCAATATCCAGCCATCTTGACCGAACAAGCTTGGTCAGTAACCCGTATTTATCAACTGATGCTATAATCAAGTGTTTCCACATGACGTCTCGACAACCATATTGCATTTGGTGTCCCAAAACCATCAAGCGGCGCAACCTCGTTCCCAGGGAGGTTCCCTCTCTTCCTCCCTCGATGCGGCTGGTCACGTGTCTACGTATGCCAACCAAAGCTGCACAGAGGGTGGGTCCTCAACTTAAATTTTGTCGATACTGTCTAGGGAGGGGAATGTTGCGCTGCTTATTTTGAAAGTAAAGCAAGTGTGTTTGTCAGAGATCCTGCCCGACTAATGCTTCCTCGCTATTATCTGAACTTCTATGAGTATGAGATGCTAATTGAGAGGGAACTTTGCTTATTTTTCACTGCTTTCTTAAAAACCTTCGACAACCTGCTTCGGATTAGTTTAATCAGTTTTTCACAGCAAAAGAATTAAGTAACCGTCAAATTATCGACGGGATACATTCAGCTAAATAAGAAGCTAGTTTCTTGGCCGAAAATTGGACTTACCGCTAGAACAGTTTTAAAACGAAAGCCGTTGGATTTTCCAAACGCGCAACCGATGTCGCTGTTATCAAGTTCTTCATACAGTTTCTCTCAGCAAGAAAACCGAATGACCGTCAAACTGTCGATTGGATGAATTCAATCAAATTCAGAGTTAGTCTCTTGGCCAAACACTGGACGTATCAAACTCTACCCGAAGGCATCAATGTCTCCGTTGTGATTTTGCCGATCGAAATATATAAGCTGCTTAATCAAGGTATTCAGCACTCAGTCGTTGTTGATGTCAAGTAATTTTTTTTCGCCGCAAGAGAATGGAATGACCGTCAAACTGTCGATGGGAGTAACTCAATGAAATTCAAAACTACCTTTGTAGGCGAACAAACGACGTACTTAACTCTAACCGAATGGTTAAATAAAATTTACCGCGCGGTTCATTTACTGTTGTGGTCGTCATTTCCAAGTTCTTTGCCAATTATTTTCACCACCACAAATTCCAAAGACCGTCCAACTAACGATGGGAAAATTCAGCCAAATGCAGAGCTAACCTTTAAGCCGAACTTTGATGCATTGAACTCCAACATCGAATGTGTCAATGCCTTCGCTGTGAGTTCGGCCGAAGTTACAAATTCCACTCCCTACTGGGCTCAGTAGGTGAGCTAAGTGGAAACAAGCTTTAACTGTCCTGCCCCTCCCTCCAATCATTCTTCTGGAACTGCCAAAAGCTAGCAGACACGTGACCAGCCTTAACCAGGGTACTTTCTTGAGGGAGGAAGAGAGAGGACCCTGGGAACGAGGTTGCAAGCGGTGGGACTTACTTAGCTTTTATCTGATGTAAACATTTTGTTTTGTTCCAATAAATTTACATGGCCGCTGGCCACGTGAGTGAAAACGCTCTTAAGATATGACATAAATGCCCAGCCATTGGTAAACTAGCAACAGTAATTTTTATGGCATGATAGGTTATCATAAAAACATAACCTGTTTCTAAAAATACACTAAATTTTAGCTTTTCAAAAGTGCTTTTTACTCAAAAAGAGCTCGGTGACCGCCATCTTTATAATGGGAACTGTGATAAGAATATTAGATGCAACGTTTTGCAAAAGTTAAAGAAATTCTGTCTTGTGGGTTCAGAGCCACTTTAAATTTTCGAAAAGTTAAGGTGGCTCTGAATCTTCTCGATGGAATTTCATGAACTTTAGCGAGAAAATGCAAGACTAGAAACTAGCACCAAAAGTAACTCTCAAATACTTTATTTCTGTACATTGTAAAAAAAGAAGTGTATTTACATAAAAAAAAAACTGCTGGTAAAAAATAACGCAACTTACATTTCCACTGGAAAAAAAAAGTTCTCTTCTACCAATTGATAATATTTAGTATCAACACACACAGCGTTAACTAAAAACAATGACAGAGCTTGACTCTCGAGAAATCAAAACAATAGTCTAAGTAGAGAGGGAACTTGGGAGAACACGTTTGCTTTGTCGAGAATCATTCTATTTCAACTAGGATACAATGTTAAAATCAACAATCATCGAGGATTGTATTAAAACTATACTACCCATTTTCGTAACAGCCATGCAACTTAAAAACTCGTTCAATTCTTGATTTAATCACGGGCCTATCTGATTTTCGATTCCTTATAATTGTGACACTAAGACCTCTACTGATTGTACTCTCAATACAATACCAACACACTTTGTTACCATGACAATTGGAAAAGTTGCCGAAATGATTCTTTATCTGCATTTCATTTAGAGTGAAGTCTTTTAACTAGAATACGTGAAAATTCTCAAGTAGCTTTTACGATGAAAAACTACATTCTCCTGACCAAGTATTGGGAATGTATGAAGATAAGGAAAGGAGAAATCATCAAGTGAAACTGAACTTAAGTCTTTTAAATACTCTCTAGATCAAGAGTGGAAGGAATACAAATCAAGACTCTCTAGCAGCTCTTTTGGAAACACAAAACCTCACACCCATCTCTAAATTAGGGCAAAATTATTCTTCCCAAATTTAGCTAACTAGCTGTACTGAACTGCTCAACGATGCAACTGTTTCTTTTCTTTTCTTTTTTTTTTTCGCAATGATGCGACTGTGAAATAATTGCTATGTTATTAGACCCCACTGAGAGTTTTATAAATCTTGGAGTTTAACCTAAAACGAATGAGTTAATTATTATATATATTGATATTACATATTTTTGTGTACCTTTCAAGTATATTGTACAGTAATAAATGATTAAACACTGCAACAAAACCCTACACAATTAGAAGATATTTTTTTTAGTACACGATTGCTCCCATACAAAATGTTAAATTTCTAGCCCAATTATTTCAACTCTCTCATTCAAACAATGACAAAATGGTCTCCTTGCCTTGCAAGTTTTGTAGGCCTATAATGCCAATGGGCTGTTATTCAAAACAGGACCCAAACAATTAAAGACCTAAACCTCTGAACATGCCCTTTAGATGAAAAAACTATCTTTGCAAATACAGGGATGAATTACCTTTAACCCCTCTTCCAACGATGATAAGCATTGGAATTATTTTAAGGCCATTTACTCCAGTGAGAAAAACTGATAGAAGTATAGAGCAAGACTAGACTTCTGTCCTAAAGAAACACAAAGAGATCAATGCTCCTTTTTCCCAGCTGCAAAGGCTATGCGGGTAAAACCACCTCAAAAGTGAGAAAACAAACACTGAGAAAAGATTTTCATTACGACCAAAAGAAATACATTTGTAACTTGACTTCTCTTATACATACATTTGCAGTACAACAAGATGCAATCACAGGAAATGTCTGTTTAAAAGAATCTAAGTCCCAAACTAAGGGCAAGACAGGACAGGGAACTTCTGGATTGTACTTGTGCCACTTCCTTCCATTCACATTGTTACACACATCCACTTACATGTACTTTCTATACTCAAAAAGGAGTCTGAATTGAATTTCTACAAGTTTTGTTAACACTGACTTTAAGTTCCAAAGATCAACGTGTCGAAATTAAACTCAACTATATTGGAAATAACGTACAATAAAAATAAAAGTGACTCATGACCATTGCCCTTAACTGAACAAAAAGCAAACAAACAAACAAACAAACCAAAATTCAAGTTTAAGGCAATGTGTGTGTGTGTGTGTGTGTGTGTGTGTGTGTGTGTGCTGAACAATGTTAAGGTTCCTGCACTGCAAGCCCCTCATACATGATTTGTATAACTGATATCAATTACCATGGGTCCTATATGGCCTCCTATATCTCCCTCATAAGGAGGCTCAATAAAAAAGAGCCGGGAAAATGTTCCAGCACTCTTATGACATGGGACACTACCTGGCTGATATGTCATAATGTTTTAATAAGTACACGTATGCCTGTATACAAACTTTACAAGGCAGTATTTATTTCTTGACATCTTGACACATTTTGATCAAATTTCATGAACTGTAATCCTCTTCCGTCTTTGTGATCCTGTACTTCTCCCGTCAAAATACTGGTTCTCTTTTGTTCTGTAGAATTTTTAGATCCAATTGATAAAATTATGTACATTTGGTGACATTCGGCAATAAGATCTTATGCAAGTTACGACAAAAAACTTTATATACATGTACTGTAATCAGCCAGGACACTGCCCTTGTTAGAGAATGAATACCACACACAGACATGGACAATACAGAACCTTAATCAAAGGCAATTGTCCATTGCAGATCTCATCTGGCATTTTTACATTACTTATTTTGGTCTGACCATTATTCATTCTTAAGTTTTTAATTTTTTTTTTTTTTACGCAATATTTTATGTATGAAAAGAGCCATCTAGAATAACAGAAGGTGACAGAAGTTCTAACAAAAATCCTCATCACAGGTTTGTGATCATTGACAAACCATCTTCTAGGTGTTGTAGTTTAAGCCACTGTAGTTGTATTGAAGTGTAGCGTAAGAGCTGCTGGCCGGTAACTGGCCAAGAACTGATGTGCTTGCCGTGTAAGCAATTGTTGATCAGGTGTTTTGCCACACGCTACTTGTTCCCATGCTGTGTCAAGCTGCTAAGATAAACAAAGAACGGGAATATATATACCAACAAAACAATAACAGCCACTCACGTTGTCTCTAGACTAAGGACAGAATAATATTCTTGATTAGACCAACTATAATCCAGTATTCTCATTTCTATACATGTACAATCACGGTAACTACAAACAGGCTGTGACAGAGAAACTAAGATAAGCATTAGGATTACAATAATGAAATATATAGGAAAGAAGGGTGTTGGTAATGATTTGTTCTCGGTCGCATGCTTTCAGAACAAAAACAGCAATAATATTATTACCTTTGGTGTTGATTTCTACGGAGTCTCTTGAAATCACAGTAAGCGCATGGGATGCCCTTTTCTTCGGTGTCGCTGAAATGAAAAGATGCCATGGTTAAATATTCCAAGGTTAGAATTTAGAATTAAGAATTTTTCAAACTGTACTTTAAGGTCCGGTAATGCGGGCAACATTTTTCTTCAACTTGTCTCGCAACTTTGTTGCATTGCAAGTTGAAACCCTCTGTTGCTCGTATTACCACGTTTGTGATTAACTTTATTATATTTTTAGGATTTTATAAATTGCACATATCTCTATTTACCAGGGCACCTTTAGATACCAGCCTCCTTGCTGAATCGGCTACCCTGGTACAATAGTTACGTTACTTACTAAGGTTGTAAACTGACAAGATTTGAGATTTGTATTGGGGAACTAAGGTAGGTTAAGTCCACACAAGAGCCAAGTGGCTTATCAGGACAGAGATTATCCCGGTTTCTGTAGCATGAAGCGATTATGAGTATTTCTACTCCCCCCTGGATGGGATGCTAGTCCATCGCAGGGTTACCCCCAGCATAAAATCCGCCGGTACCTATTTATACACCTGGGTGGAGAGAGGCACTGTGAGAGTAAAGTGTTTTGCCCAGGAACACGACGCAATGTCCCAGGTCAAGACTTGAATCCAGACCGCTCAATCTGGAGGCTAGTGCACCACCCATGAGCCCAATGCGACTCCCACAAATTACACAAACAAAATATAACAAAATCTACCAATCACACCCTACAGACGTGACTTTTTAAACCCACTGAAGTACATGTAAACATCTGTTTCCTGAGAGGTCCACTAAGATAATTGATGGTAGGGAAACAATGAACCATTGATTGAGTAGACTTGGTGTGTTAATGAAAGGTGCAGTAATTTTTAGTTCCTACTCTGGCTAAACTAATATTTATATGTCATCATAAGTTGTGCTTATTTCCAACGTAAATGTTGCTGCAATTCTAAGAAGCTGTTCCCCGCATGCAGACATCCCTCACATGTAGGAAACTTCTGCATCCACTTCAGCAGGGGTTTCATTAAGGGCTGGGCAGTGGGCAAATTGACCAGCTGTGGGGATGACCATCTAGAGGAAAGGTTTTCTTATAAACAAGTTCAATTTAAAAAGTTTTTCCCGCCTGTGAAAACCATTAACCCTCCTGCTAAAAATGCTAATGAAACCCCTGCTTAAGGCTACGAATCTGATGCCACATCAAGACAATAAACACTAGTTTATCACACTGTTACTTCCCAACACTTGTTGTCTCCCAATGCATTGAATTTGTATCAAGGAACTAGATGCTTATCATTTCTTTTGAACAATGTATGGCATTTTAAGCGTTACTTAATGACATACTGAAGTCTAAAGTAAACACTTGAGAGCCACAAGTCACCTGGATATCCACAGCACTAGGACATAAGAAATGTTCAACGCGTGTAGTTTGTGCTACGTTTTTCCACTTACTACAGTTTCAGATGGCACAGAACAGGGTGTGACGAAGGGGTTGTGCTGGCCAAAGATCTCTGAGGGCTTGATCAGGGATGAATCCTTGCATGATGAGGGTACAACTGATGTATGCACACCACTCAAATCCTCCTGAAAACAAGAGCATGTATTAGAATAATAGCTTAAAAGATATGTGCGCTGATTGCTTTTAAATCATGTATCCCTAACTCGATAGAAACACAGAACTAGCACCACCTATTGACGTAATGATGGCGTAAGCAAAGAGAATTTACATTTTGATGATCAAAGTAAACAAGTTTTTTTTCTTTTTTTCGTCGCCGTATTTTCTAAAAGAAATAGAAAACATGTTCTCCATAATTCTCTCAAGTTATAGAAACACTCGTGAAAGTTTGGAAGAACACAAAAATGTTGTAGAAACACTTGCTTGACGGAGCGTGTTCCCAGAGCATTTCTTGTTGTCCCAAACTTCCACTCGTGTTTCCATGATTCAATAGAAACAGGGTACATGTTTTCTATTTCTTAATAATTATGTTCCTCATCGATGGGCAAGCCTAAGTAGGTCAAAATTAAGCTGCGCGGAAGCCGGTCTCGGCTATTCTTTTAGTGTTGAAATTAAGTGGGGCTATATTTCGGCCAGCAAGCTCGAAAACGAGCGATGAATTATTTTTCCCCTGACGAATTCAATGAAAACCAAGGTCATCACTGTTGAGTTGTGATGACAATAAAATCACAGAGCTACGGGCTGAAATTACAACAAAACTTTTAATGTCCAGTTCTGGTTTTGACCTACAACAACTGCTGCGCCACGAGGCACCAAGGTACACGTGAGTGCTAATCACATGACTATCGCCACGCGTGTCACGCCACAATCACGATTTAGTTTAGAGTCCCCGGGACTGGGAAATATCGTTCAAGTTCTTGGAAATCAAGCCTAAGTTAGTGAAAATCAAGCTGCGCGTAAGCCAGTCTCGGCTACTTTTTTAGTGTTGAAATGAAGTGGGGCTATATTTCGGCCAGCAAACTCGAAACCGAACGTTCAATTATTTTTGCCCTAGCGATTTCACTTAAAACCAAGGTCATCACGATTTAGTTTAAATTCCCTGGGACTGCGAAATATCGTCCAAGTTCTTGGAAATCAAGTCTAAGCCTGTCAAAATCAAGCTGCGCGTAAGCCGGTCTCGGCTACTTTGTCAGTGTTGAAATTAAGTGGGGCTATATTTCGGCCAGCAAACTCGAAACCGAGCGTTCAATTATTTTTCCCCTGGCGATTTCACTGAAAACCAAGGTCCTCACGATTTATTTTAGACTCCCTGGGACTAGGAAATATGGTCCAAGTTCTAGGAGATCAAGCCTAAGTTGGTCAAAATCAAGCTGCGCGTAAGCCGGTCTCGGCTACTTTGTCAGTGTTGAAATTAAGTGGGGCTATATTTCGGCCAGCAAACTCGAAACCGAGCGTTCAATTATTTTTCCCCTGGCGATTTCACTGAAAACCAAGGTCATCACGATTTATTTTAGACTCCCTGGGACTAGGAAATATGGTCCAAGTTCTAGGAGATCAAGCCTAAGTTGGTCAAAATCAAGCTGCGCGTAAGCCGGTCTCGGCTACTTTTTCAGTGTTGAAATTAAGTGGGGTATATTTCGGCCAGCAAGCTCGAAACCGAACGTTCAATTATTTTTCCCCTTGCGATTTCACTGAAATCCAAGGTCATCACGATTTAGTTTAGAAAATTACTCTAAATGCTAGGTGGAGGAAATAATTGGAATAAAATGGCTTACCTTATGTTTGCATTACGTTATTTCTATGTCTCTGGGTTTCTGGAGGTGGTTTAGAGCCATTTAGGCGAGTGTTACTTTCTGGGGGTTTGCTTCCCCTAAAGAGAAACGAAACTTAGCAAGGCGACCTACTGGCCCGACGGCCCGCACTGAAAGCGCCATAAATTCCACAAAAATGTTCTAATCTCGTCAAAATTGCCTCATGGCAGCCGTCGTTAACTCTTCTTCCCATTCGCTTTTTCCCAAGGTTTCAAATAAGTTTATCTTAACCACCCGAGAATCGCTGGTTTTCCAGCTCTTGTTTTCCATTTTTGCTCCGTCTCGATCCGTAACCGATTATCTTGGCCACACGATTTGAATTTCGTGACAAAGTCGCCTCCAACTGTCGAGAGGCACGGGGTATTTTTTGATGCGGTTGGAGACAACTTTGTCACGATAGCCCGGTCGCAAAGCTAGAAATTCGAAAAAAAAAAAAAACCTAAAACTGTGGGCCCAAAAATTATATCACACACAAAATATGTCACACCTTGCCGAAATTTACCGCCTGTTTTTTAGACGCATTACCGGGGAGTTTGTCATTCCTATCTGTATATCCGTAGGTGTGTTCCTACGAAATGTAAACTCTTATACGAGTTAGGTATATATATATAGGCGCTTCGGTTGTATTGTTAAACTTGCTGACGAAGCGTGCGTTAGTCACACGAAACGCATAGGAGAAAAGAAGTTATACAACTACAGTTCGCAGAGTGCTGCTCACTAGTTAAGTTTTTATTAAATTGTTCTAGTCTTCGAGTCTTCATAACATGATGTGCTAAACATATCTCTCGTCTGGTTTATTGGCTCACCGCTACGACACATACTGTATGAGGTACAAGAACTGGCAAACCTGCACTACATGAGCTGCATTGCTCCGATGGATTTCCTCATTCTCGATATTTGAGCCACTCTACCTTGTAAACTTCTCGTCGCCTTGCCCTACAAATTTTTCTTCTCGCCTGAAGACGAAAGCGTAGTCTGCTTTACGCGACTCAGCGCCGTTAGATCGACCGCGAATAGGTTACGAGTAAGATCCGAAACGACTCTGCTCGCAGGGTAGCTGCGAAAGATCTTCAGAGAAATGGAGTTTTTTTATTATGAAATACAAACGCACAACATGCGCGTAAACCATCGGAGGGGGTCTTATAACCGGAATTTTCCGGCATTTCCTTAAGCTTCTTTCTTGCCCTCCCAACTTCACCCGTACATCGATTATTCACAATAGAACATGAAACCGTTGTTAAGTATTATGTTCATCATGCGTTTTCAACTTCCGGTGGATTCATATGCCAACTATAACAGTGTAAAAAGGTTTGAGTCACTAAAGGAGATGAATGTAGGGTTAAGGTGCGCGTCTAAATTGCAGTTGTTGAATCGGTTTCCTAATAATTTTTAAATAACAAATCCAAACAAAGAGAAAGTCAATTCGTAGCATCACTGACACTTTTATTTATCTTTATCATAATCTAATATGTTATATAGCACTTAGTATGCTTTTAAACATCTATCAAATTTTCATATTGTACATTTAAAATGTATTATACCATCTTTCAACCTAGGACCCTTTTCCTTTCGAAAGTGGAAGGACAGATAAAGACCCTGTGTTGGCCGGTACGTTCTGCTATGTCATTGGTCCCTTGATAATATAAACCAAATGAAGTAATTCAGTAAGAATAAATTTCGATGGAGAAAATGTCGGCGACGTCAACCCCCCAGAAGATTTCTGCTCAAAATTCTTTGAGGGAATTGGATTTGTTTCAGTTTACTTCTTGTTTGTTTGTTTGTTTGTTTGTTTGCATTTCACTATTTTTTTTCTCCATGGCTTTTCCAGTCCTTCCGAAACTTTAAAAGGTAAAAGCGACCTCGGGACAAGTTTGGAGTGTTCCATTTCCGAACGGGAAACTCCCTTGAAATAAAGCGCCTCTTTACGTTCTAATTTGCAGGAGCTTGTTATTTACATAAAGGATAAAGGTTAATCCGAGTAACTGCATTGTGACTGATTATAGATAGGTAGCACATGCAAGGAAAAGTGGTGATATTACATTTCGGTATTATTCTATAATAATAATAATAATAATAATAATAATAATAATAATAATAATGATGATGATGATGATGATAATAACAAACTTCTATGGGACTTCAGTGTGCGAACAGACCATGAAATAGGGGCTAGGAGACCGGATTTGGTGATCATTGACAAGAGAGACAAGAGCTGTCAGATTATAGATGTGGCAATTCCAGAGGATAATGGGGTGAGAGAGAAGGAAGATGAAAAAGTTGAAAAGTATCAAGATCTAGCAAGAGAAGTTCGAAAAATGTGGGGTGTGAGGACAAAGGTTATTCCAGTGGTAGTGGGAGCATTGGGATCAATACCACTGAGATTGAATGACAATCTGAGAGCCATTGAGGTGGGCATTCCTGTTGGACTGATCCAGAGATGTGCATTGTTGGGGTCAGCAAGAATTCTTAGAAAGGTGCTGAAGATGTAGAAAGAAGAGAAAAAGCAAACAAGGGGTGTTTCCTGGCCTCCCTAGGCAACTTGTTGTTACCCGGAGCCAATGACGAAACCAGCTTCAATATCATCAATAGCTGTGCGAATCTTTACTACTACTACTACTACTACTACTACTACTACTACTACTACTACTACTACTACTACTACTACTACTACTACTACTGCTGCTGCTGCTGCTGCTGCTACTACTACTACTTCTACTAATGTGGTTTTCAGGGAGGTCCTGAAATAAAATGATGGCAATCAAAAAAGTTAAATTGCTGCTGCTGCTGCTGCTGCTCCTACTACTACTACTACTACTACCACCACTACCACCACTACCACCACCACTACCACCACCACTACCACCACCACTACCACCACCACTACCACCACCACTACCACCACCACTACCACCACCACTACCACCACCACTACCACCACCACTACCACCACCACTACCACCACCACTACCACCACCACTACCACCACCACTACCACCACCACTACCACCACCACTACCACCACCACTACCACCACCACTACCACCACCACTACCACCACCACTACCACCACCACTACCACCACCACTACCACCACCACTACCACCACCACTACCACCACCACTACCACCACCACTACCACCACCACTACCACCACCACTACCACCACCACTACCACCACCACTACCACCACCACTACCACCACCACTACCACCACCACTACCACCACCACTACCACCACCACTACCACCACCACTACCACCACCACTACCACCACCACTACCACCACCACTACCACCACCACTACCACCACCACTACCACCACCACTACCACCACCACTACCACCACCACTACCACCACCACTACCACCACCACTACCACCACCACTACCACCACCACTACCACCACCACTACCACCACCACTACCACCACCACTACCACCACCACTACCACCACCACTACCACTACCACTACCACTACTACTACTACAGGAGTCTCCACTCACTAATGTGGTTTTCAGGGAGGTCCAGAAATAAAATGATGGCAATCAAAAAAGTTAAATTAAACCAAAATTATTACAGCGATGATTAAAAACCTCTAAAAGCTAAAAAAATATATAACTAAAGATAAATAAAGTTGAAGCATTGAAACTCGTAATAAAATAGAAAAATACAATTAGTATTTACGGTTAATACAACTATCTAGCTTATATATACCTAATATTTACATTAATGTTTTGCGTAGGACATTCTTAAAGTCTCTTAAAGATAATTTTTTTGTTGTTGGCAATAGGTCATTCCAGTCAGCCAAAACACTGTTAAAGGATCTAAAAAGTCCCCAGTTGGTAACCGATTTTGTAGTTCGAATGATTTCCTTAGAGCGGGTGTTATAGCTATGATAGTCTTGTCCTCGTACAATGATGTTATTTCTACTCTTGTCATTGACTAAATTATACATATGGATGCAACGTTGCATTTGCCTACTAGCAGACAGGTTCATCCAGTTTAGATCTGAAAGTGCTTCGGATGAAGACGAATTCGGCGACCTATCCAGGACCAAGTTAGCAGCTCTACTTTGGAGAACTTGGATTGAATCCGTTAGGACTTTGTTGTTCTTATCGCCCCAAACAATACTGGCATATTCAAGTATTGGGATGACCATTGTCGTGACATAAATTTTCCTGGCATAGGCAGGAAGCATATGTTTTATTCTCCGTAAAACCCCCAGCCTTTTCAAGACTTTTCTTTGAATTCGATCAATATGACCATGCCAGGTTAGGTGCTGGCTTATAGTTATACCAAGGTACTTGAATGTTGTTACTTTCTTTAGTTGACTGTTATTAGCCATAAGATCTATATCGTTAAAGTGACTTAGTTTGCAGTTGCTACCAATGATCATGAACGTCGACGTTGCAACATTTAATGTCAATTTTTTGTCATTCAGCCAGGATGTAATCGCTGTCACGTCCGCATTCAGTTTTGATTGCAAGTCATTTGGGCAGCTCTCATGGCAATAAAACGCCATAACATCAGCGAACATAGTCATCTTTGAGTGTTGTAAGACAGATTGAAACCGTTTATGTACACTAAGAAAAGCAGCGGCTCAAGAATACTGTCCTGAGGTATCCCCATAGTGATTTTAGCTGGGGGGGGGGGGGGGGGCGAAGAATGCATCATTACAAATCGTTTGTTGGAATCGACCAGAGAGATATGAGCGGAACCACGCCAAGCTTTTTCCAGCCACTCCTAGACTCTTGAGCTTATTAACAAGGATCAAGTGATCAACAGTATCAAAAGCCTTGCGTAAATCCAAAAACACTGCTCCCGTTACGCACCCCTTATCCATGCTCTCTAGGATTTGATCTGTAAATTCAATTACGGCGGTAGATGTTGAGCGCTTCTGGCGGAAACCAAACTGTGATTGTGATAACAGTTCGTTCTGTTCTAAGTAGGTACAAAGCTGAACATGCGCTGATCTCTCTATAATCTTGCTTGTGGTAGGTAAGATTCATATCGGTCGGTAGTTATCGTTCTGTGAATTATCTCCACCTTTGAATAAAGCAGAGACTTTAGCTGACCTCCATACTTTAGGAAATTCTCCATCCGCAAAAGATTTATTTATTAGTTCAGTTAGAACTGGTGCGATGACATCGGAGGCATCCTTTAATAGGCGAGTACTTAGTTTGTGACTCAATTATACAAGGTTCATCGCCTGGTAGATTTACTAACTAATTGAACCAAATCGTTCTCTACCGAGTCGTGTAGACTATTAACTAACTGACACGTTGAGTGCTAGAAAATCGCAATATCATAATCGCACTCAAGATGGTATAACATGACTATAAATTAAATCGTCAACTAACTTAACATCAATTTTAGTCACCTACTCTGAAACTTAAGATATAGACAATAAAACACCAGATATACTTTTGTTTCTAGAGCACAGCGTCTTGTTTATTTTCCTTTAAACTACAATGAAATCGCGATTTCTCGAACCCTCATCATCTGAAGCCTCCCGATAACTAGAACAAAAAGTCGTTTCCCACTCCTCATCCGAACACTCTACCTTTACCTCCGATTTCTCCAACAGTCCGATTTTTCGCTCTAATTTTTGTTTCCATTGGAAGTTCGAAAAATCGGAATTCCATTGTCCGTTCATCTGGTGTAGGTTAGACTTTCTCACGACGGTAATTCTTTTGTTTTTTCATCGTGCTCGTTCATCTATAAAATGTGGGGTTAATGTAATGTTTAAAAACAACAAAGCTGGGCACAGAGACTGGAATAGCTTTTTATAGTATCTGCATTACATGTCACCAAGAGGAACTGCAACTTGTCTTTGTTGCTGAGGTCGTTTGCGAAAGAGAGCAAGTAAAGCTGATCTGTATTCTGGCAAACGGATAGTGTATAATATAGGATTTACAAGAGAGTTTGCATAAAATAAAACCAACAATGCAAAACTTAAATGAAAACCCACTGAAAAGGACAGAGACTGATATATTTTAAATTTAGTGATAAAAACGACATAACGGAATATAACGAATGGCAGGCACAACAGAAGAGTCACAAAAGTCACAATGAACAATGTCATGGTCAGTTTTCTTTCTCTACTGGTTGCACCATGGTGTTGGGGCCGCCCTCCACAACGGACTTTAATAACAATGGACGTGTAAGAAACACAAATGATCAAAAGGCAAATTGAAATAAATGTAAAATATAAGTAAAGACCGTAATATAATTCATCAAACTGTACGAGAAGTATTAAAGCTATTGTTGCCAACCCAGATGAAACCCAAACAGCGGCAATTATTAATCGATATACCCATTTTTTTGGCACACGATGCCTAAAAGGGAAAAAAGTCGCGTGCACCCGTTCTAAAGCGACGATGGCAATATTTGTTAACGAACCAAAGACGAATAACGTGCTTAGTACAATTATAAAATATTCTGTTTCAACTTCATATGAATGCCTGTTCCACAGATTACACGTTATCCCAGGTATATACAACAGACCATACACAGCAACTCCTCCAACCAACATATCTATAACTGCCAAATTTATCACCAGGTACATGCTACGCTTGCGGAGATTACGGTTTCTTATAAAAACAATTATCGTACAGAGGTTGATTGTTACTATAGCGACACTCTCGGCTAATCCTACAGTCATCCAGGGTATGCAGTAAGATAAAGACAGCATCTCAAAGCTCTGTCCTTTTCGTATTACTGTTAGAAGTAATTACTCGTCTGCCTGTGGAAAGAAATGAATTATTATTGCCAGGTTCTTTTTCTGCTTGTGTAAGACAAGCAATTATTAGGGAAGAAAAGCTTGCATAAATGTGCAGATTTTATTTTCGAGAGCGTGTGCTGTAATTCCTAAGTTTTCGAGGTGTTGAAAACCAGTTTTTAATATGCTGCTTTCAATAATTAGGTCTGTTGTAGTTTTCAATATGTTTGTTGATATGTTTGTTTTCAATAATTTGATGTACGCCCTAAATACCGAAAGCGTATGCTTAAATTTCGGGGTCTTAAAGAAAGGAAATTTGGTTCTTATATATTTACAAGATTTCACTCCACAAAAATGTATAAGTCGTATAAAGATTAAATCAAGTTTGCTATTTCTTTAAATCAAAAAGAAAGCTTACTTTAACTTTAACAGGTTACAAAATTTACTGACAATAGAAGATTGCCAGGTGTAGTTGAAGGAAATCTTTGCTATTGTAAACCAAATAAAAGCGGTTATTACACAGCTCAGAGACTAGTACAGTACTCTATTCTGTCTTTCCTTTTCTCCGCAAACGTCGTTTAACCTCTCGCCTTAGGAGCCATCTTTTCGCCCGATCAGCGTTGATGCCATCACTAGTGCTATTTTTTGTTTTAAATGGTCTATTGGATAGCCTCTTCAATCGAATCAGAATCTGAATTAAAAATAACAGTGCTGTTGTTTATCTTTTTCAGGCTAAAATGCTCCCGTTGTGACCGAAGATAAATTTGTAACATTGATGATATAATGCTGTTTAAATGGAACTAAGAATTTAAACCATTCACACCCCACAACGTGTAGATACGTCTAATCGCGCACAAAGAACTAAGTAACGCTTTTCTTGGTATTATAATGTTCAAATGGACTGAATTATGAAACATTCTGGAAGAGAGAACATCCGTAACATTGGGAAAACTCAACGGCAAAGCATAACAACAATATATTTTAGGTTGAGTATCAAAAAGTGAACAGCTCCCAGTAGGCTTGATGGTTCATTTGGTAGAGCACTGCACCGGAACCCCGTTCAAGGCTGAATCTGAATTTTTTCTAGGCTATGATTTCACAACTGCTTAAGTTGTGTGTTAAACTGTGATGGTGAATCATGTCTTTCTCCGCACTTGTATCAAAAGAACAGTTAAAACAACTCTCAAACTTACCTTAGTCGAGGCTCTCCCCTTGAATTTCTCGTTGGAGAATAAATACACACTGTAAAGAAAATGATATAATAAGATAATTGATATAAAATAGAAAGCAAATACGCGAGAAGTGACCGTCCTAACTGGCGTAGAATCGGTAAAATAATGTTGATAACGTGTCCACTAGATATATTGTATTTATTTATTTTCAAGCTTTCTCAAAGAGTGATTGTTATAGCATTGGAAAAACAAAGATTATAAAGCCCTGCAGAAAACAATTCAAGTTCTTTTCAAACATCTACGAAAACAGTTACCAGAACAAATATTGGAAAGATAAGTGAAAATAAGTTGAAACGCCTTCAACTTACCCAGTTGTAAACCAGATATTCTCTCTGGTGAGTCTTTGTGTTAAAAGATTTGATAATTTTTTGCTGTAAAGAGAAAGACGAGTTTAATAGTTAGAGCGAAAATCTATCTTACAAAAGTAATGCACCTCTATAAAAAGATAGACTGATATGGATACAAGCAAATACTGGCGGCTAATAATGAGCAAGTTTTTTGTGTTACGTTTTAATTTTCCATTCAATACAAATTGCTTTTTTCGGGATGTCTTGTCATCTATTTGTGAATAGCACAAGGCGGGTAAAGAACCTAAATAAGTTAAGTTAGAAATGATTTCTCGAGGAAAAACGTTCCTTTCTGCTGATCCGACATAAATTTATAACATTGTTGAGAACACGTCACTATTGTTGCATGTAAGCGCCTCAATATTTTACAACAATTTTAGTGCAAGGGGGAGGTAAAACGCGTTGTATGGCGTTCAGATCTACTACATCACCATAATGTCTCTATATTCAATTAGCTGCACACAAAAAAGAAATTCACTTTCCATGATATTAATCTGTTTTAAGTGACAGTGGACATTATCATCCATTTGGCATAGACTTCAACCCACCTTGATAGGAAACTTTAGATCCTGGTAAATAGACTCAGTGTAAATGAAAATCAGTCAAACTTCAAAGAGAGATATAATATTGGCCTAATGGAAAAATGACAAATGCAATTGAAAACTAAGTGTTAAAATTCTATGACGCTAAATAACTATTGACTTACATAATGTTGGTGAATTTCCATCTTGGACTGTCTAGAAAACGTGCATTGCACCAAAAAGTAACGAGCAAATAATATGATGGCATCTAGATAAGTTAAATACCATTTTTATTTTGCTTCTTGATCTGAAAACAAAAGAGTTTCTATCTTTTCTGCAGAGTATTATTTGTTGTCAACTAGCTAGAAACTCCATAAAAACGTTCAAAGAAAAATCATTCAAAGAGCGAATGTAACAATCAGAGACTGAAAACATTTCCCGCACAACACCTTTTTCTGTTGGTGTTAAAACAGTACTTAAGCTTAACGTTCTACAGATTTGCAATGAGAAACTTCTTGGCAAAGCATTTGTTGTG
>NC_138154.1:28876231-28936231 GCF_964199315.1 Orbicella franksi
CTAATTTTAGTTGACTGCAGTGACTTGCAACTTTACACAGACATCGTGAAGTCGTGAGACTTGGTGAGGGCCAGTAGCCTGGAATAAAACTTTAGACACCGGTGTCAGCGCTGTACGTCACCATACATGACCGAAAATATACAGCAATGCAGATCCTGCCTGAGCTCTTGGGCAAACTAAATCATAAATCGCTTGCCGGCGAGGAATATTTATGTCACAGTACACGTCTGTTAAACTTTTATTAATCCCACAACACCTTGCATCGATCTCGCCTGTACTTCCTAACTTTTGGTTATTAGTAGTTTGTAGGGTTTCTGGTCCCCACGAAGAAAAGATGAGTCAAATTGGATCTTTGCACATTATTCGATCCGTAAATGTTTTCGGAAAATTGTGAAATTAAATTCCCACGAAAATAAGTAGCATTAAGGTAACTGAATCGCACTCGACTGCACACAAACCTAGAAGGTTATACATTTTCGCAAAATTCATTTTAATGCCTGGTGCGTGGTTTTGTCAATTGGTGAAAAAAGTTTGAACAATATCCCGACAGGGATAAATTATCTTCCTTGCATGCTCAGGGTTTAGCTTTTCCATTCAGAGCTGTTGACAAGAAAAAAACTGCAAGAATGGCCTCCCCTCTCCCCTCCCGATTTTTCTGGGGGGTACTGGGGAGAGGAGTAACCCTCCCCCCAAAAAAACGAATTGTAAAGAAATGGGGGGTCTTTGTTTTCAAGTTTTGGGGTCTGAGGGGGGTCTTAGGGATCTTAGGGGTCTTAGGGGTCTTTGTTTTCAAGACACCCCAGGTAAACGCAACACTTACAGCCCCGTTTTCGTACAATTTTACAATGCAAGCACATAACTTATGGTTCCTTTAAACTCAACCCATCACGATGTACAAAAACTGACAATAAGAAAGTTATCTACCTGAAAGCGATCGCTTAGCTCTCGCTATTGTCGCTTATTCGTCTAAACTACATTTTCGCGAGTCTGCAGCAGCCTTTCCAACGTTAGTCTTTTTCTCTTCTGAACGACTGCGATCATCTTCTGACTCACTAAAGCTGTCGTATTTTCGGTGCTTTTTTCGAGACTTCATCAAATGGCTCTTCTTGCAACTAGATTTGTTCTTTCGACGCTTCCTTTTTCTTTCAGGTGACGACTCCGACTCTTCACTAGATCCTGAGCTGGGACTTCTTGATTTTTTATTTCTCCGCTCTGCTCGCAGAGGTGAAACGGCAGAAACAACATTTGTTTGATTTCCATTTGCGTTTACATCTACTTGAACATAAACTTCATTGATGATGTTTTTTGTTTCTCCAGAAATGATGTAAATGGTTCGCGGTCGCTTGCATCTGCACGTGAAAGAATTTTATTAGAACAAGCTAATCTCAATGTTGCAATGTCTTTTTGCAATTCCAGTTGTCCTTGTGGCGTTTGTAACGAGTATTTCTCTGGGAAGGCTTTAGTCAGTCCATAGTTACGTCAGTGGCGAAGTAACTGCTGACGAGAATGCTGATATAGATTTAGACTGAAAAGAATCGAAGTTTTTCTTTTCCATTGTAACAGTGTCCATTTTCCTTATTTCCTCAGTATGTTCAGGGTGTTGCTTCTTAAGTCCACAAGAAATAAATGATTGACAACGAGGAGTTTACACGAATAGAGGCGGTTTCCTTCAGCCGTGTGGCCACGAATGTGACAATCAGCCGCAAATCATCCTTGCGTATCTGCCAACGCGCGGCGGCTCAACTACATCAATTTCGAGTTCCCGAATGTGTGTTTCGACAGCCAGTTTGATGTCGCTAAGACTTTGAAGCTTCTACCATAGCTGATTTCCTTTAGAAGTTTTCCAGTCAAAAACGTGTGCCACTGACGATCTCTCAGAATTTACACTGCTCGCAAACGAGGAAAGAAGGCTCCTGTGTTACTTTGTTGACATGCTTTCCGCGCTTGCCTCTTTCGAATCAGAGCGTCTTTTCAATAAAAACGAAGAGTCACTCTCTTACCTTCAAATAGACGCGTCGGTAACTGCCTGATCCACAAGGCGAAGCGTTCCTAAAAGCTTCGGAGACATCTAAACTGTCGTTCCTGTCGATATTAATAAACGTTTGCAAAGAAAGATCTTTGTATATTACGATTTGCTGGTCGTCAACGCCTTGAAGAAACGGTACAGCTTTTTTCACGCGGTCGAGAAGATCTTGATGTGTGCTCAGTGGCTCATCCACGTAAAAACTCGCAAACCTGTCTTCAAAATATTGAAGTAATACTTGAAAAATTTTGGAAAATCTCAACGAGTTCTTGGCACGAGATACCAAATAAACTGAGCAACTTACTCGCGTAGGTTGCAACTTATTCGGCTCAAACTGTCAATCAAAATACCAATGTTTCGGCGGAAGTTTGCAAAGTCGGTTTGACTGTAATATTTGAACACCACACCTCACCATAAGTTATTTTCTCCTTTGTTATTGACATGTCAAAATATTGCATTCAAATTTAGACTGAACTGCACGAACGAAGACTGGGTCGAGCATGGCGAGAGTGTAGACTTGTTCTTGCTAGCTCCGTTACAAAAGTTTGTATATGACCTTGGTTACATGGCACAGAAGGTACAAAAGTTTAAACGAAAGACCCATATAGAAAGAACTGGACCGGCTTGGAGAAATGAGTCAATATCGTCTGAAGAAGATTCTCTTTCCCCGCTGGAAAAGAAAATCAAATCAAAAGACCAGATGGAGTCGGAGTCGGGAAGCGAAACCGATGATGTTGTCGCGACGCTTGAGGTGGTTAAAAAAGTAATGTCCAAGATTGAATTAGTTTTAGGATAACTTGATAAGATGGAGAAGAAACTGGACAATCTTGAAAGCTACGTGAAAGTTGTCGACGGAAAGGTTAATCGACTGCAAGAGAAGGTCGAACGCTTTGAATCGTTTAGCAAAGACGCCGCATCATCATTAAAGGTGCACGTGTTAGACGAAGGAATGTCTTTTGCGAACTCCGAAATTGAGAACATGAAGGAGAAAACGAAGTACTGGGAAAAATCTCTTCAAGAAAAAACGGCGCGGGTGGAGAGGAAGCTTCAGGGAGAGATCGAAACATTGAGGGATGAAAAGCTTTACATGGAAGTGTACCAACGACGAGAAAACCTTCGCTTTCATGGGATCAGAGAAGCATCTGGCACCACAGAGGAGAACGTGAAAGGGGTGTTAGTTGGATTTATGCAGAATGAGCTGGATATCGGTGAGGCGGATACCATTGAGTTTCAAAGAATTCATCGCATCGGGAGGCGCAAACCCTCACAAGATAAGCCAAGACCGATCATGGCTCGGTTTCTGCGATATTCTGATAGAGAGTTGGTAATGGCAAGGGCAAAGAAGCTGAAAGGAAAGTGTCTTGGAATATCGGCAGACCTACCAAAAGAAATCGTAAACCGCAGAAAAGAATTGATGCCAAAGTTTAAGAAAGAAAAAGTTTTTTTTTTTCTTCACGAACATGTAACGGCATACATTATTTTTCGTTTTATTTGCTAAAATGGAGCTGCATGTTTGGATTCTAAAATTAACATCATACGTGCAAGATTCAGTTCATTAGTAGCGCAATTTAAAACAGCCGGCTTCATCGCTGGCTACTGTTTTATTTGTATGTCTTATTGGTGTTGTAGGTGTTATGGTTGTAAAATAGTCTTTTTGTATTTTTTTTCAATGTTATTTAGATTATGTTTTTTCCATATTTTGCACACGCAACATACAAATTATTTTTTTTAAGTTTTCTGGCTGAAAGTTTTGGCAATTTGTTAATTATGATCAGGAGTATTTTTCTAACGATTTACGAAATTAGTAATGTTCACAAAACTTAATCTAAATTTTGGATTTTTATCGTTAAATGTTCGAGGGATCAGGTCATTTGATAAGCGGGAGGCGCTTTTTCACTGGTGTATGAAAGACAAAGCTGATATAATTTTGCTACAAGAAACATGTAGCACACCCGAGCTGGAGAATGTGTGGAAGTCCCAGTGGAGGGGAGAGCTGTTTTTTAGCCACGGCTCGGAACACAGCAGAGGTGTTTTAACACTTGTCAAGGAAGGACTTGACTGCCAATTGAAGGTATGGAAACAAGATGAATTGGGTCGTTATGTTATTCTGAAGGGCATTGTGCAAAGTCAACCTTTTATTTTTGTAAATATCTATGCTCCGAATAAGGTCAACAAGCAATGTGTTTTTTATGATGAAATTCATAATGAGTTAGCTAAAGTGGAAACTGATGCAGACCATCGGATAATAATAGGTGGCGATTTCAATGTTATTTTGAATCCTGATTTAGATGGATCGGGAGGGAAACCAAAATTAAAAGAATCCTCTAAAAAAAATATAAAATCTGTGCTCCTCATTTGATTTGACAGACATTTGGAGAATCAGAAATCCAGGTGCTAAACGTTTCTCTTGGAGACAGAAAAATCCAGCAATTCAACGCCGCCTAGATTACTGGCTAATAACCAATTGCATTCAAGAAGAGGTAGAGAAGGTCGACATTATTCCTGCCATTAGGTCTGATCACTCTGCCATTACGCTACATATCAATGGCATGGAAAACACGAGTTACGGACCTTCCTTTTGGAAATTTAATGCAAGTTTATTGGAAGACGAAGAATATGTGAATAAGATAAACGAAAAAAGCGGGAGTGGATAGAGGAAAATAGAGAAATACAGGATCCGAGAGTTCTTTGGGACTTCCTTAAGTATAAAACACGCAATGAAACGATTGTTTATAGTAAAAAGAAAGCTAAAGAACGGAGTCAGTTTAGAAGAAAGACTTAAAGATTGTCAAGTAAAATGCGACGAGGGTCCAACACCTGAAAATCTTAATGCCTTGGAAATAATTCAAGCAGAATATGATCGCCATTATGACTATATTACCCAGGGAATAATTATAAGATCCAGAGTTAACTGGTGCGAACAGGGTGAGAAAAGTAATAAGTATTTTTTAAACTTAGAAAACGCCAAAAAGAAAAAGAGTTCAATAAGGAAATTATCTATGGATAATGATAAAGAAACGACAGAGCCAAAGCAGATAATGACCGAGATTCATAATATTTATTCAAAACTTTATGATAAAGATTTGGGTGAGAACTCAATCACTCGATTCCTTGACAGAACGAATACTAAGAAACTATCCAATGACCAGAAAGAGGTTTTAGATAAAAAGCTCCCTAGATCCGAGTTTTACCAAGCATTAAAAACGTTTCAAAGAAACAAAGCACCCGGAAATGATGGGTTAACTGTGGAATTTTATTTGGCGTTCTGGCCCATTTTAGGGAAATACCTTGAAGATTCCCTAAATTTCGCTCACGAACACGGACAACTATCTTCCTCCCAAAAACAGGCAATGATTACTCTGTTAGAAAAGAAAGATAGAGATAGAAGATTCATTAAAAATTGGCGACCTATCTCTTTAATGAATGTGGACGTTAAAATTGCATCTAAGGCAATTGCTAGAAGATTAGAAACAATCCTTCCGGAACTTATTTATCACAATCAAAATGGATTTATCAAAGGAAGATCAGTTTTTGACGCAGTTAAAACGATCGATGATCTCCTTGAATTGGCACAAATAACAAACAAATCTGGTATACTTGTAGCAATAGACTTTGAAAAAGCCTTTGATTCTCTAGATCACACGTATTTGTTAAAGGTGTTGGAGAAACTTAACTTTGGGACATGTTTTTTATAATGGATTAAGACCTTTTGTACAAACATATCAAGCTGCGTTTTGAACAATGGATTTACCACCGATCTCTTTCAAGTGCGGCGTGGTGTATGGCAAGGTGACCCGTTATCGCCTTTATTATTTATCTTAGCTATTGAAATATTAGCAACCCAAATCAGCCAAGATGATAACATTCATGGTGTGATGGTCAAAAACGAGGAAATCAAGTTAACATTATTTGCCGATGACATGACCTGTTTTCTAAAGGATATGAATTCGTATTTACAATTATGTGGATTGTTGGAAGATTTCTATAAATATTCTGGCCTCCGGATCAACAACGACAAAACTGAAATCTTCGCAATCGGTTCTTTTAAACTCGCGCAACGCGACTTTATCCATAACGTACGAACATCAATTAAGATATTAGGTACTTTTTTTGACTACCATAAACCGTCACGGAACAAAGGCAATTTTGAATCAATTTTCAAGTCCATTCAAAGGACCCTCAATATGTGGAAATGGAGAGGCCTTTCTTTACTTGGAAAGATTCAGATAGTGAAAACTTTTATCATACCAAAGTTTTTGAGTAAAGCAGCATTAATATCGGTATCAAAGGATCTTATTAATAATGGTAATTGAACTGAGTAGAGTGCAATTTGGTCTGAAATCATACGCGTGATTTCAAAATCGAACGAGCGCGCAGCGCGAGTTCGATTAGAAATCACAAGTATGATTTCAGACCAAAATTGCACTCCACTCAGTTCAATTGCCACTTTATTAGATCCATTTTGAAATCGCACAATTTTATCGCCTTAAATTTTAGATTTTTGGTGTATTGTTCCAGTGGCCGGTTTGTTAAAAAAAAGCGGAACCGGAAACGCCTTTACGTCTAATTTAGTATGCAAAACGATGTCATGTGACGAAAACTCATCCGAGCATGACAAAGAAACAAGCAATTCTGATCTGAAGTCGAAAATAGTCTACTTCAGGTATAAAAGTGCAATTCTCGTCGCCTGAATCAATTATGGAAGGCCTACCTTTCTTCTGTGGTTGAGGCTGCGACTTTTCATTGTCTTTGGAGAAGAAATTTGAAGGTGCATATCCTGTGTAATTCTGCGATCGATTTCTTTTGAGTTGTGAAACTCCCTCGAGTGTACGATGCCAAGTGGATAGTACGTTTTGTTTCTTTTAAATGCCGTTCAGTGGTATGATTTTAAGGGGTCCAGCTCGTTATCATCTCCGTTTCTTTTTGTAACCTTGGCGTAGGACTCAATACTCAGGACCTTGTCAAGTTCTGGCAGCGCCATTTGTTTTCCAAGATGGCGGGACTGGCACCGGCTTCGTAAGATGTTCGTCCATTCCCTATTTTGTGCAGTGTGGCGTATGTTGACTATGTTTATTCACAGCAACAGAGTTGAGCTGTTTTGTTGCTTCGTTTGAAACTACCGGAAACCTGGAAACATCTACCTTCTTGAGATGACTCTGAATTTGTTGTTGTGTGGTTTTCGTTTGTTTATGTTTTACTGGACTCAGTATCATATGGATCTTGAGCAGATGTTGAAGAAAAATCGCCAAAATATTCGTCAAAATGGACACTGAAAGTTGGGAACTTCCATTAAAGTAGGTCTTCAGCCTAAAGGAGCTCATAATCGTCATTCAGAAACTAATTAATGAAATTTGTCAATGTTTTTGGAAAAAAACTCCAATAACAACAAAGTTTTGGCAATAGTATTTGCAAAATTCTCCACACAGTGGCTTTTTGCCTTTCATTTTCCTGAAATTTTATTGATTACTTTAAACTAATCTTGAAATCTGATGGGTTGTTATGTTTTACTGGCCCATTCTCATTGGCTGAGAATAAGATGCGATTTAGAGCAAAAAATAGTGCGATTCGTGAATAAATCGCACCACCGAGAGCCAATCAGATTGCAAGGATAACCAGTGATTTCAAAATGGATTTAATAAAGGAGATAAATAAATTGATTTATGGTTTTATTTGGAAAGGTAATGATAAAATCAAAAGATCTGCACTTATCAACGACATTGAAAGTGGGTGACTTAAAATGCTTGACATCGAGTCCATGATCTCAGCACAAAGAGTCATGGCTTTAAAGAAATATTTCGCTGATGGTAATAGCACCTGGAAAGCTATTTTAGATGAATTTCTTTGCCACGTAGGAAGAAAATTCATTCTTTTTTGTGACTTCGACACTCGTAAACTTCCAGCTTATATTCCAGCTTTCTATAAAGAATGTCTTGATGCATGGTCGGAATTGAAGACTTCAAATGTCGTTTCGTATGAGGATGTTATCGACCAAATCATTTGGAATAACAAAAATATTGTTGTTGACAAACAATCGCTTTTCGAAGAACATCTGTTTTGTCGGGGAATTGTTAAAATTGGGGACCTGCTATCTAACATGGGAAAATTTCTTCAAAGTTCGAAGGTATTGGCAGCAAATGTATCCCCAACTCAATATTTTAAGCTAATAGGTGTTGTGGATGCTACTCCCATCGCGTGGAGACTTATTATGAAACAGTCACAAACAAATCAACAATTCTATCCATCAATCCTTGGAGATGAAGTATATATTGAATTGGATGACCCTGAAATCGATTTGTCCAAAGTAACATCAGAATTACTGTATGACCAATTTAAAACTAAAAAACAAACTCCTCCCTCTGCTCAAAAAAAGATGAAAAGCAAATATCCCCAACTTGTGGTTGATTGGAAAAAACCCATTCTTTACCGTTTACCGTCACAATAGAAACAAAAATCAGAGAGTTCCAATATAGAATACTGAACGATATCGTATACACCAATGATAAGTTGTTCCGTTTTAAAATGATTGAATCGCCTTTGTGCACGTTTTGTCAGAAAGAAGATGAATCCCTCGAGCATTTACTCTTTCATTGTAATATAACAAAAAACTTTTGGCTTGCATTCTCATCTTGGATTAGTAAACGAAACATATCTATGGAGACGTTAACACTAATTAATATTCTGTTTGGCGTATTTAATGACAATGAAAATTTTGCTATTTTGAATCACTTAATACTCATTGCTAAATATTTTATTTATACATGTAAACTGAACAAAACTAAACCAACATTAAGAATTTTCTTTGAAAAGATCAAATTAGTTCATCATATAGAGAGAAAAATTGCCAAAAGAAATGACAGGCTCCATAAACACTACAAAAAATGGAAAAAATTATTGTCTCTTTCTTAACTGAACATCAATTTAAATTTTTGTCAGCATGTGTCTTGTACTTTATTCATTAATTTTATTTATTTTGTCCTTTTGTGTTTGGTATATTTATTTATTTATTGTAGTGTTTAACTATTACTGTATTTCTTATTTATTTATTTATTTATTCGTTTGTTTAGTGTTTTTTTTTTAGTGTTAGTGCGTCTAGTAAATATATTTGTAACCGTAATTGTCGATCCAAATAATAGAGAAATAATACAAAAAAATTGATAAATTAAAAAAATTTTCAAGGTAGAAACATCAACTCGGAAAAAAAAACTGAGTTCCAGATGGGATTTGAACCCACGACCCTCCGTGATCTAGTCGGATGTTCTGACCACTGAGCTACTGGAGACTCTATGGTGAGCAAGGGTGAAATGTTTGCTCACCGTAGAGTCTCCAGTAGCTCAGTGGTTAGAGCATCCGACTAGATCACGGAGGGTCGTGGGTTCAAATCCCATCTGGAACTTAGATTTTTTTCCGAGTTGATGTTTCTACCTTGAAAAAATTCTACCTTGAAAATTTCCTTATAATACTCACTTTGGAGGGTGGTTGGTTGCATCTTTGATATGCCTTAATGTGACTGCGCGATGCAGTTAGTGAGTTCATATGCGCCTAGACATCATTTGGCTGTGTGACCGCGCGATGCGGTTCCAGTCAAAGACCCACATATTTCACCTTTGCTCATCATAGAGTCTCCAGTAGCTCAGTGGTTAGAGCGTCCGACTAGATCACGGAGGGTCGTGGGTTCAAATCCCATCTGGAACTCGGGTTTTTTTTTCCGAGTTGATGTTTCTATTTTGAAAAATTTCTAAATTGAAAAAAAAAAGTAGAAACACGATTTTTGACCAATCAGTGCATGTATTTTCTTTGGGTTATTTTCTAAATCAACTTGTTACTCTTTCAGTATATCACAAACATCAGAAATATAACATGTTTCATTTATTTTTGTCACTGACAGTTACCTGAAGAGCCAAATGTAAAAGAGAAAGGGGTAAGCATTGTATGTCCTTGGCACTGATATGTGTAGCAAATGTTAATTTGTTTTTTATGATGAAATTAATTTTTTTTCCTTGTCAGGTCATAAACTGTTGCCCGTCGTTTTCCTGATGGAGCAGTTCAAAAGAGGCGATTTACTGTAGAGTCACAGATCAAGGTGCTTACTTTAACCTCTCTATTTATCTACTCCGTTTGTAGCTGGGGAATGCCCGTTTTTCGTCAGATTTATGATTTTTGTGAACCCGCTGTTGTAGTAGTTAATTGCAGAACTCATCTTTCTCCTGTTTTGATTTTAAATGTAGAGGTCTCCTTAATTAATATACATTACCATAATAAATACACATACCGTAGAGTTCCGATAGTAGCGACCCTCGTTACTTTCGGAATTAGCAGCCTTTGGGGGTCGTTACTTTCGGGGAACAAAAATCGTTTACAAATCGAGCTGGCGCGAGCCTTTTTTTTCCGAAATAAAAAATGAACAACATAAAATTAAAAAGTATATACATATATTTTATTTGCATTCCATATGTATAGATTGTGTAAATATCGATGATTTACCGGACTACCGCATGGGTGAATCAGCCGCTATAGAGGAGATCGAGTTCTTCACTGACTCAGAGGAGTAAAGCTAAACTGCTTCGATTGTACTGCGTGACGAGCCGCTGCGTTTTGCTCTGTACCCCGTGCCGGTATCTCAGTGTCATTTAATTGGAAGAAACACATTCATGTTAATCGACGAAAACAATATAGAGTTTTCAATTTCAATTTGAAGAAACGTTCCTGTTGTTAATACGAAATTATACCGGTTTAGTTCTCACATCGCTACATCAGTGAACTGATGTCAAGCACGAATGGTGGCATAAAGCTTCCCCTTGTAAATTAAAGTGCCTTATCGCGAACAATTTGTGACACTGCACGAACATATTATTGTACATTAAAATTTTGACTATTGATTCACAAATTGAAGGTATACAATTTAAAAAACTTGGTCTCGTTACTTTTTTTTTTTTTTTTTTGCCATTAACCGTTCTCAATTTTGTTTGTAGCCGCTTTCCTTTCTGTTTTTCCCTGCCCTTTCACGCTGGATACCTTTTGCATTGTATGTTCTTTCTGGCTGCCGTGAAAAGTTGGATGTTAATTACGGGCGAAGCCTAGAACTGGACCTTGATCAATCATAGACGTAGTGGACCATTTTACCACCGTTTTTGCACCAAAACTGATAACGTTGTTTTTCGATTTGTGACGTCGGAATGTCGTCGATATCTAAACCTGACCATTGCGCGGAAAGGCCTAGCCTAGTATTACTATCTGCTTATCAAGAATATCTCATGACATTTAAATTGATGACGTCACAAGTGGTACAAAGAACACGACCATTAATTATGCATATATGCGTAGTTGGTATTCAAAGGGTTAGGTCTGCATTCGAGCCAAGTGGCCTATCAGGAGGGAGCTTATCCCGGTTTCAGTAACACGAAGCGAATAGGAGAATTTCTACTCCCCCCTGGATGGGATGCTAGTCCATTGTAGGGTTACCCCCAGCATTAAGGTGACCGGTACCCATTTATACACCTGGGTAGAGAGAGGCACTGTGAGAGTTAAATGTCTTACCCAAGAACACAACACAGTGTCCCTGGCCAAGGCTCTAACCCGGACCACTGGATCCGGGGACGAGCGCACTAACCATGAGGCCACCGCGCCTTCCTCACATGCGCGGCCTTAATTCGCTGAATTCAATTGTCTTTATTGACAGGTGCTGTTTACCTTTGCTGATTGGTTGGGTTACTCGCCGTCTCGTCACGTTATCGTGACAACGTATCTAAGGAAACAGCTATCTGATGCAACACAAACTTTGCACGAGGCCGGATTAAGTCACGATACAGCGCTAGTGCTGGAAGAAATATAAAATAATATTTTATAATCAACAGGGTGTCTACAAAGATGCAAAGACGAGACTTAACTCTTTGATATAGCCCGAAAAACAAATTCGTATTAAGTTTTGCCATAAGTTTCTGTTAATCTAAGTTATGAGAATGTAGTAGTCCATTAAGAGAGTGGGTTACTATCTCAGACGCCGGTTGCATTCCCTGGACCTATGTACAGTATTGAACTAGAGGTCCGAGTAGGGGAAATATTGTTTTTGTGGCCAATTTATAGGCTCAAAGGCAGGCGCAATACACGTGATTAGATTGCTGCAACAGCAAAAATTTCATGCACATCTTATGTAGGAATTAAAGAACTTAATTTCCGTAAATTTTAGCAAGAAGATTCCTCTTTAAGAGAACTGAAAGGCAAGCCTGCAAACTGTCATCGACTCGTAGTTTTGTTTACTGATTGTTGTATCCATGCAGTAACCTACATGTCCGAGTCCGCGCGTTTTGGTAGAGATGTTTCCACGACATTTTGATTAGATCCGCGCAAGGGGCACTATTTTACTGTAAAGAAAAAAACTAGTTTTAGCCAAGAACTGAAAAAAACAGAAGACTTTCCCTCCTGTAATATGATAAATAATAAAGAAAGACCGGCTCAGAACAAAAGTTCGTGGAAATGAAATGGTTCGACGTTTTATCAGTTGTGGTTTTTATTAATCTCGTGACCTTCGGCCACGAGAGGATGTTTTTGCACTGTACACAACGGTGGTACATCCAGGCTCTCTCTCGTGTTCTCCAAATTCTCCGCGTTCATCATAACATTGCGTGTGTCATTGTAGGTAATAACCCAGCAAAGAGACAATGTGTGCCAGTATTGTTAGAAGACAATTTCCCACCATGAAAAAGAAAACAATTTGGTACAGCAGTATATTTTTATTATCTTATTCTTTTACGGCATTAAACATAATTAAAGATAAATGTACATAAAATCTATGATAACATAATTTAACCAAGGGCACTTTACGACCCTTTACCCTTCCAAAAATGGGAAGGACGGGAGAAGGCTCTTGAGTCGGTGAGTAAATTCTGCCATTCGTCCCTCGACTTGATGATTTATCATGGATAAAGCAATCTATGCGTGACATGCAGTTTGCCAGCTTTGCCGAAAAGTTCTTTGTTCTTCTCGTGTCTCCTTTCCAGTCTTTCCCATCTTCGAAGGGAAAATCGCTCTGGGACGAAATTGAAATCTTCTTATTCCGAACCGGAAACTCCCAGCTTGTTATTCCTCGTTTTGTAGACTTCTTATTCAGTTCGTGCTCAACAGAGAACTCCTCAAATGAGCAAGGTGGCTAATTACGAGATGCTCTGTCATCATTCAATCAAATCGTGGCAAATGTCAGTTTGTTCCGATATTAACCTGGCATCATTAAAATTGTTGAGTGCAGGAAACAGCGGACATAATGGCACTCAAGGTATTGTAACATGACCAGCTAACTGCAGTTAAGGCCTGGGCAAGGTAGAAACTGGTTATAATTAGTTGATGGAGTAAAACGCACTCACCAAATGCTTAATTGTTCATATCCACACTGGTTTGCTTTCGGGAAGCTTTTATTTGATGGTTGGGGCAACTCTATCAGTAATATTTAAGAGAGTCACGTTTTACAATTAAGTTTTACAGACATTTGGCGGATCAACCTGATAGTGTAGTAGTATAAGAGGGATGTTAGGAAACAGGGCTTCCGGGTTTGACACTGGGTGGTTACTTACAAATTTCCTTTTTTCTTTAATTTAGTAGAGAAAAATTCATTGATAGTTACAAAAAAATTTTAAGTGTTGCGAAAATGGCATCGACCGTTTACGAAACGGACAACTGCGCCGGCGGCGTTTGATCGAAAAAACACGGTAATTTAAAATTTATTTTTGTGAGATTATGCAATATTATGGCATAATCTGATATAGTCACCGGTCATGTCAGGCGGTGCTGAACATGGTCCACGTGACAGTATTCGACCAATCATTTGTCGTCTCAGCCGGAGCGATGGAGGACACATTTTACGTTGCGAATGGAGAGTAAGTTGTCGTTTCTCGACCGATTTCCGCACTCATCCTGAGAATCAAACGAACCTTTTCTAGGAGCTGCTAGTGTAATAACTAGACCAGTTATTTGCCAAGTCTCTAGTGCAGGTAAGCAATTTTTGCATCAGAATTAGTCAGTGGAAATCATGCTATGTGTAAAACGTTGGTTTACCACACGCGCTTGACATGGATATTCTTTTGGTCGTTTGCAGGGTAACAGAGATCAGTATTGTGGATTATTTTTTGCGTGAAACTTTAGTTCGAGAGTTGAACTTTAAGAAAAGTTCGGCGGGCCCAGTCGGGCCCCGCCGTTTTAAGGGTCAAAATCGGACTTGATGTTTGGGGCATTTTCCTTGATTTGTCAGATTTTCGCGGTGTTTCGCGAGAGTGATTGTGTGATTTTTACCGTTGTTTTAAGAGTATAATTTTGTGGCTCGGCTTGTTCCCTATATCTTAATGTTTTCTTGTTGTTTTTTCTTTTGTAGTGCGTATGTCATCCGTTTGTTTGGCCGATGTTCAAAAGTTTTGGATCCTGCTTTGGATACTAGTCCATTAAAGATATGTCATTTACAGTGAAATTTTCACTATCATGATCACTGCCTGTCTTGAATTGTTATCTCAAACAGAATTTACTACTCTTAGATGTTATTGTTCAGTCATCTATGGCTGATAATTTTTGATCTCCCACTTCTTTATGCTTGTTTTCCTTTGAATGTTGGTAGTGGTGGGAGACTATACATTAATGAATAATAAGTGTCTCATGTGTATATTTACACATGATTGTCAACCTTACTAGAGCAGAACCAGCCAATGTGTTTGAAGTAAATGCTGAATTACCAACCGGTATTTAAAAAGACTATGGGCTGGGAATCAACTTTGCTATATCTCCTAAGAACTAAATTTATCCACTTACACTGTAATGATTAAACAAGGAAAGCTACAGCATGCTACTGTTTAGGACCTTAAATTTAGAATGGAATAGACCAAGACAGAATACAATGAACCTTAAACTTCAGCAGAGGTGTGATATGAGGACATGCAATGAAGACATGTCAGGACCATGAGCTATTCATTCATTGCTAATTGACCGTGCCTATCATTCACAATATTCCAGTTTACTAATTTATTAATGTTGGCCGCTGTTTCCAGAATGTGTTTTTTTTTGGTCCTTGTCAGCACTTTGCAAATATTAGGTTTAAATAGCATACTTTGGAATTGAAATATTATTTTCAAGTTAATGTAAGTCAGTTTTTTTTTCACATCTCCCATCTGCAATTTTAGTTGCAACCACTATAAATAGCATGAGGTATATTATTTGTCCAAAACATTCATCTCATGTAACTCAATCAAGCCTTCTTTCCATTGAGCCCGATTTCCCTTTTACATGGCCTCACGTACTGAGAACCCAGGAATGGACACTAGGAGAAAATACAAGTTACATCCAACACATAAGCACAAGGTGAAGAAATCTCTGACTCATATCATCAGTTTGAACATTGATATTGCCAGTGGCAATGTCTGAGGCAAAGTCACATTCAAGGAAGTTGAGCAAGGCCAAAATCGTGGTTATCACATTGACTACAAAATGGATCCACACAGTACATAGTTAATTTTGGATTTGTGAGTTAAAGAAGAATTTGCTGAAAGTGTGACCTGGTATAGGGGACCAATACAATTATTTTTTACCACTTACATTGAAACAAAACATACCCTACTTCTCCCATTAAGCTTCTAGTTTTTTAATTCCATTTATTGCAAATTATTTTCGTTATTTTGAAAGAGTCATCGCTAATTAGCAAATTAGCAAGCTGTTTATGACTCCTCTTGATTCATAAGAAAATGAAGCGGTGTAAACTCGATTAATCAAGCTTTACACAAGTTTTCAAGGACAAAACATTGCTTTGATTTCGAATTATTCAACCCTTTTCTTCGTAGGTTTTACTTCTCAGCTCTCTTATCGTCGAACGAAAACACAATATCTCTCAACAACCATTTTGTTGGCCAGCGATACACTGATACACTTCATACAAAATTCGAGATATCTAAGAAGGAAAGTGTCGAAGGTAAGTTCAATTCCGGATGAAGATGAGGATGTCAGAAACGGAAATAATCTATCTTTTAACCGTAGAGATGACTAGAGATTCGACAAACCGCGAAGCTTCGATTCCTAAAATCAGCTGTTCCGCACCGAAAATGGTGGCTTTGTAAATCGAGCAGAAGTTATCTACAGCTATTACTTGGCCCGAGTAACATTTGATATGGATGTCATTCGAGATTTCTTTCAGCATCGGAAGCGAGCCAACCTCTTATAAGTCATATTTCCACATCACCTTCAGCGCGCTACTTTTTTAATGTTAAAATGAAGTGGGCTATATTTCGCCCGGCAAGCTTGAAACCGAGGGTTAAATTATTTTTTCCCTGTCGATTAAACTAAAAACCAGGGTCATCACGATTTAGTTTAGAGTCCCTGGGACTGGGAAATATCGTCCAAGTTCTTGGAAATCAAGCTTAAGTTGGTCAAAATCAAGCTGCGCGTAAGCCGGTCTGGGCTACTTTTTCAGTGTTGAAATTAAGTGGGGCTATATTTTCGGCCAGTAAGCTCGAAACCGAGCGTTCAATTACTTTTAGGGTTAATTGGAATAAAATGGCTTACCTTATGTTTGCTTTGCGTTATTTTGATGTGTCTGGGTTCCAGGAGGTGGCTTAGAGCCATTTAGGCGAGTTTCACTTTTCGGCGGTTTGCTTCCCCTAAAGAGAAACGAAACTTAGGCGTGCGACCTACTGGCCAGACGGCCCGCGTTCAAAGCTCTCTAAATTCCACAAAAAATGTTCCAATCTACTCAAAATTACCTCATGGCAGCCGTCGATAACTCTTCTTCTCATTCGCTTTCTCCCAAAGTTCCAAAGTCTATCTTAATCACCCGAGAATCGCTGCTTTTCCAGCTCTTGCTTTCCATTTTTGCTCCGTCTCGATCCGTAACCGATTCTCTTGGCCACAGGATTTGAATTTCGTGACAAAGTCGCCTCCAACTGTTGAGAGGCAAGGGGGCATTTCTTGAGGCGGTTGGAGGCGACTTTGGCACGATAGCCCGGTCGCTTAGCTAGAAATTCAGAAAAGAAAAAAAAAAAAAAACCACTAAAACTGTGGGCCCCAAAATTATATCACGCACAAAATATGTCACACCTTGCCGAAATTTACCGCCTGTTTCCTCGACGCATTACCGCGGAGTATGTCACTCCTATCTGTATATTCGTAGGTGTGTTCTTACGAAATGTAAACTCTTGTACGAGTTAGGTATATATACAGGCGCTTTGTGTTGTGTTGTTAAACTCCCTGACGAAGTGTACGTTAGTCACACGAAACGAAGTTATACAACTACAGTTCGCAGAGTGCTGCTCACTAGTTAAATTTTTATTAAATTGTTCTAGTCTTCGAGTCTTCATAACATGATCATGATGTACTAAACATATCTCTCGTCTGGTTTATTGGTTAACCAATAGGACACATACTGTATGAGGTACAAGAACTGGCAAACCACTACATGAGCTGCACTACCCCGATGGATTTCCTCATTCTCGATATTTGAGCCACTCTACCTTGTAAACTTCTCGTCGCCTTGCCCTACAAATTTTTCTACTTGCCTGAAGACGAAAGCGTAGTCGGTTTAACGCGACTCAGCGCCGTTAGATCGAATGCGAATAGTTTCCGAATAAGATCCGAAACGACTCTACTCGCAGGGTAGGTGCGAAAGATCTTCAGAGAAATCTAGTTTTTTTTTTGTTATGAATTACAAACGCACAACATGCATGTAAGCCATCGAGGAGGTCTTATAACCGGAATTTTCCGGCATTTCCTTAAGCTTCTTTCTTGCCCTCCCAATTTCACGCGTACATCGATTATTCACAATAGAACATGAAACCGTTGTGAAGTATTTTGTTCATTATGCGTTATCAACTTCCGGTGGATTCATAGGCCATCTATAATAGTGTAAAGAGGTTTGAGTCACTAAAGCAGATGACTGTAGGGTTAAGGTGCGCGTCTGAATTGCAGTTGTTGTCAAAAAGAAAAAAAATCGGCAGTTTCCTAATAATTTTTAAATAACAAATCCAAACAAAGAGAAAGTCAATTCGTAGCATCATTGATACTTTTATTTATCTTTATCATAATCTAATATGTTACATAGCACTAAGTATGCTTTTAAACATCTATCAAATTTTCATATTGTGCATTTAAAATGTATTATACCATCATTCAAGCTAGGACGCTTTTCCCTTCGAAAGTGGAAGGACAGACAAAGACCCTGTGTTGGCTGGTACGTTGTGCTATTTCATTGGTGCCTTGATAATATAAACCAAATAAAGTAATTCAGTAAGAATAAATTTCGATGTAGAAAATGTCGGCGACGTACAACCCCCAAAAAGGTTCCCGCTCAAAATTCTTTGAGGAAATTGGGTTTGTTTCAGTTTATTTCTTGTTTGTTTGTTTGTTTGTTTGCATTTCACTATTTTTTTGTCCATGGCTTTTCCCGCCCTTCCGAAACTTTAAAAGGAGAAGGCGGTCTCGGGACAAGTTTGGAGTGTTCTGTTTCCGAACGGGCACTCCCTTGAAATAAAGCGCCTGTTCACGTTCTAATATGGAGGAGCTTGTTATTTACATAAAGGTTAAAGGTTAATCCGAGTAACGGCATTGTGACTAATTATATATAGGTAGCACATGCAAGGAAAATTAGCGATATTACATTTCGGTATTATTCTATACCATCTTCAGACTCAATTATACAAGATTCATCGCCTGGTAGATTTACTAACTAATTGAACCAAATCGATCTCTACCGAGTCATGTAGACTATTAACTAACTGACACGTTGAGTGCTAGAAAATCGCAATACCATAATCGCACTCAAGATGGTATAACATGACTATAAATTAAATCGTCAATTAACTTAACATCAATTTTAGTCACCTACTCTGAAACTTAAGATATAGGCAATAAAACACCAGATATACTTTTGTTCCTGGAGCACAGCGTCTTGTTTATTTTCCTTTAAACTGCAATGAAATCGTGATTTCTCGAACCCCCATTTTCTGAAACCTCCCGATAACTGAAACCAAATTCGTTTCCCACTCCTCACCCGAACACTCTACCTTTACCTCCGATTTCTCCAACAGTACGATTTTTCGCTCTAATTTTTGTTTCCATTGGAGGTTCGAAAAATCGGAATTCCATTGTATGTTCATCTGCTGTAGATTAGACTTTCTCACGACGATAATTCTTTTGTTTTTTTCATCGTGCTCGTTCATCTATAAAATGTGGGGTTAATGTAATGTTTAAAAACAACAAAGCTGATCACAGAAACTGGAATAGCTTTTTATAGTATCTGCATTACATGTCACGAAGGGGAACTGCAACTTGTCTTTGATGCTGAGGTCGTTTGCGAAAGAGAGCAAGTAAAGCTGATCTGTATTCTGGCAAACGGATAGTGTATAATATAGGATTTACAAGAGAGTTTGCATAAAGTAAAGCCCACAATGCAGAGTCTACATGAAAAAGCACTGAAAAGGACAGAGACTGCAATATTTTAAATTTACTGATAAAAACGACATAATACACTATAACTACTGGCAGGCACAACAGAAGAGATACAACAGTCACAATCAACAATGTCATGGTCAGTTTTCTTTCTCTACTGGTTGCACCATGGTGTTGAGGCTGCGCTCCACAACGGACTTTAATAACAATGGACGTGTAAGAAACACAAATGATCAAAAGGCAAATTGAAAAAAATATCAAATATAAGTAAGCAAAGTAATATGATTCATGAAACTGGTAGAGAAGTATTAAAGCTATTGTTAACAACCCAGATGTTACCCAAACAGCAGCAATTAGTAATCGGTATACCCATTTTTTAAGCGTTCGATGCCTGAACGGGTAAACCGTTGCGTGCACCCGTTCTAAAGCAATAATGGCCATGTTTGTTAATGAACCAAAGAGGAAGAACCACATCATAACAAGTAAAAATATCCAATCCTCAATTGAAACTGTCCACATCTATAAATTACACATTAGTCCAGGCCGATAGAACAGATTAAACACAGCATTCCCTGCTACAAACATATCTGTAACTGCTAGATTTATTACCAGGTACATGCTACGCTTGCGAAGATTGCGGTTTCTTATAAAAGTTATTATCGTGCAGAGGTTGAGTGTTACTATAGCAACAGACTCGGCTAGGCCTACAGTCATCCAGGGTATGCAGTCAGATAAAGACAGCATCTCAAAGCTCTGTCCTTTTCGGATTGTTGTTAGAAGTAATTACTCGCCAGTCTATCTGTGGAAAGATCGAAGTGAATTGTTATTATTGTCAGGTTCTTTTACTGCCTGTAGTAAAGCATGCAATTAACTGCAGGGATGCAAAGCTCACACCAATGTGCAGATTTAATTTTTGAAAGCAAGTCCTGACATTTATCGGATTTCGATGTGTTGAAAACCAGTTTTCAATATGTTGCTTTCAATAATCAGGTCTGTTGTAGTATGTATGTATGTTTTCAATAATTTGCTGTAAGCCCTAAATACCGAAAGCTTATGCTTAAATTTCGGAGTCCTAAAGGAAGGAAATTTGGTCTTTAAAAATCTTAACGGAAATATTTACAACAATTAATTTAATCAAAAAGAGAGCTTTCTTTTATTTTTGCAGGTTACAAAATTTATTGATAATAGGAGACAGAAATCTTTGCCATTGTAACCCAAATAAAGCGGTTATTACACAGCTTAGAGAAGACAAGCACGATATTCTGTCTTTTCTTTTCTTTGCAATGTAACGTCGTTTAACTTCTCGTCTTCGGAGCCATTTTTTACGCAAGATCAGCGTTGATGCCATCAATGGTGCTATTTTTCGTCAAATGTTTTTATTAAATAGCCTCTTAACTCGAAGCAGAATCTGAATTAAAAATAACGATGCCGTTGTTTATCTTTTTCAAGCAAAAATGCGCTTGAGTTGTCATCCCCGATAAATTTATAACACTGAGAATATAATGCTAGCTTTATAACTTGACCTGAGAATTTAAACAAATTGCACCTCAAAACGTCTCGATACATTTAATCGCGCATAACGAAAAAAGTAACGCTTATCTTGGTATTAAAACGTTCAAATGGACTTAACTACTAAATAGTCTCGAAGGGAGAACATCATAACCTTGGGAAAGATCAACGGCAAAGCAACAACAAAAAGTAAAGCCTTGGAGCAGACTGGCTCATAGCTGTCGGAGCTTATCCCTGTTCGTGTGGCATGAAGCGGCTAGGAGTATTTCTACTCCCCCTGGACGGGATGCTAGTCTATCGCAGGTCACTCCCCCGCAATTTGTTAAGTTTCCCAAGCAATTCGCCGGTACCCATTTATACTCCTGGGTGGAGAGAGGCACTGTGAGAGTTAAGTGTCTTGCCCAAGAGCACAACACAACACAATGTCCCCGGCCACGGCTCGAACCCGGACCGCTCGATCCGGCGACGAGCGCACTAAATATGAGGCTACCGCACCTCCACGGTATCCAATAGATATTTTAGAACAATTCTGAATATTTCACACACTGAGTTCCTTTCTAACAGCGTCTTTCATTATTTAAATGGTCTTGTTGTGATCCCAGACAAATTTTGAATGTAGAGAACAAGTTTTATCTGTTAAGGACCTAAGCATCTTTCAATAATTGAACAATGATGAACAAGAAAATGTGTCGCATCCCGAAACTTGTTTAAAATGTGCACCAACACAACGTCTATTTTCACTTCCCCGCACACAAACAACTAAGTAACACTTTCCATGGTAATGAAATGTTTGAATTGACATTACATTTATTTTCAAGCTTTCTCAAAGAGTGATTGTTATAGCATTGTAAAAACAAAGATCATAGAGCTCAGCAGTAAACATTTAAAGTTCTTTCCAAACTTGTACGAAAACAGTTACCAGAACAAATATTGCGAAGATAAGTGAAAAAAAAAAGTTGAAACGTCTTCAACTTACCAAGTTGTAAACAAGATGCTCTCTCTGGTGAATCTTTTTGTTAAAAGATCTGTTAGTTTTTTTTTTCTGTAAAGACATAGACAGCTTTAACAGTTTAAGCACAAATATATCCTAAAAAAGTAATGCACCTCTATAAGAGATAGACTGATATAGATAGAAGTAAATACGCAGTTATTGATGAGCAAGTTTTTTGTCTAAAGTTTAATTTTCCATTCAATACAAATTGCTTTTGTCGGGATGTCTCGCAATCCATTTATGAACAGCACAAGACAGGTAACGAACCTAAATAAAGCGATTTTTTTTTCTTGAAGGAAAACGTTCCTTTCTTCGCTATTCTTGCATGTAAGCGCTTAAATATTTTACAACAATTTTAGTGCAAGGCGGTGGAAAAACGTGCCCTATGGCGTTCAAATTTAACACATCACCATAACGTCTATATATGCAATTAGCTGTGCACAAAAAAATATATTAACTCTCCATGCTATAAAACTGTTTTAACTGACAGTGGACATTATCATCTATTTTGGCATAGACTTCAACCCACCTTGATAGAAAACTGTAGATCCTGATAAGTAGACTCAGTGTAAATGAAAGCCAGTCACACTTCAAAGAGAGATATAATATTTGCCTAATGGAAAAATGACAAATGTAGGTGAAAACAAAATGTTAAATTTATATGATGCTAAATAACTATTGACTTAAATAATGTTGTCGTATTTCCATCTTGGACTGTCTAGAAAACTTGCATTGCACCAAACCGTCACGAGAAAACAATATAATGGCGTCTAGATAAGTTTAATACCATTCTTACTTTGCTTGCTGATCTGAAAACAAAAGAATTTCTATTTTTTTCTGCAGAGTATTATTTGATGTCAACTAGAAACTCCATAAAAAGGTTAGAAGAAAAAACATTGAAACAGCAAATGTAACATTCACGGCGTGAAAACGTTTCCCGCACAGAACGTTTTTCTGTTGGTGTTAAAACAGTACTTAAACTTAACGTTCTCTAGATTTCTACTGAGAAACCTCTTGGCAAGGCATTTGCTATTTCTCTTCAAGAATGATATCATTTGTTTCGGCGATGACCGTCTAATGTTCGCATTCATTTGTGTCAAAGAAGGCAACAGCCCTTTCTTAGAAACTGCCCTAAGATTAGGTCTAAATATTCGCTGTTAAGGTAGCACACGTCTCTTCTCTATAATTCTCAACCTCACCGAATTCCCTTTTTTACTGACATCCGAAAATATCACGCCTGAAGTTATGACTTATTAATTAAGCTACACCCACCAACATTCGTCGCTGCTTGATCTTCTTAATGCTTTTCGCCTTCAAAAAACTATGAACCGTTCGTTTCGGAACTCTCAAATCAATTGTGAAAATAATATTAGCCAAGAATGAGGCACGATTTTACTCTTTGAGTACTCCTCCTCACTAAATTAAATTCTTCTTTATTATTAACATTATTTTCTTTATTTATGACTGAACTGTACGAACATTTGCTGACTGAGAGCCGTGAAGGTTTGGCCAAATGTAGACCGGTTTACTTTGTTCGTGTAAAACGGATTTCGGTGCGTAACTATCTTGCCGATGGATGATTTTATTAAATAAAAAACGCAAGTTATTCAAAATTTCTTTTCCTTTAAGACTTCATTTCAGCTGCCTTAGAAATTTAAAGTTATTCAGGGATATCAAAGGCTCTAATTTTACTTAGGCGAATTACTAACTCTCTGTTCAGTATCGACTATTACATTGTGGTGGCCTTGAATAATAGTTGTTTTGACTGTTATCCGGTAACTGTCTACCTTTCGGTAAACCTTGAGTCCGCTGCCTCGAAGACTGTCATTTGGACCCAAAATAAAACTAATGGCTAGTTAAAACTAAATTTGCTTTAAAACATAGAAGTAACTGTATTCACCAAGAATTGTTTATGATATTCACTTGGCTTACTTTGCACTTAAATATAGTGATTTTGAAGAGCTCTCATCATATTATTGGGCATTTTTATTTTTTCTTGATGTTTTTTATTCACTAAACAGGATGTACCTACAATAACAATTATCAGTAAAAATTCAGTGTGTCTCAGTTTAACCTACCTTGTCAATAGGAAACTTCAGTTCTTGGTGAGTGGGTCTGACAAGCAGCTCAGCAATGGTAAACAGTCACCCTGCAAAGAAATCATTTGGTCGAGCATAAAAATTGACAATTTTGCCTCCACTTATGTGATATTGAATAGTGGGAAGTTAAATAATTGTTGACTAAAAATTGATGCATTTTAATTTTAAGCAGGTGAGGACAATGCAACTCTACTCTAAAATACTGCTACCCGATGGCACAACCTCAGTATTTTTCTTGTTCTAACCTGAGAATATTGAAATGTAGAAACCTTCCGTTCTTTTAAATAATTCGAATGAATAATTTTGTTTTAGACATTGCGCTATGTACAAAAACCGAAACGTTCAAAACTCTTGCAACAGTTGAAAGATTAAAGGTTAAAGAGAATTCATTTTGTCTTAGGTCTTTGAGCTAAACGCTGGGCTTAATGTTTCATTTTGAATTGATGCGTATTTGCGACTGTACTTTATGGTTCAACATTAGACCTCGACGACGAATCTCGCATAATCCGTGTCAAGAAAAAAAAATACAGGCAGGTCTTTTTACGTAACTAACTGTGGATCAATGAATATAGCTTACTTTATTTCCAATAATACTCGACTCGTTAAATTTTCTCATTTCGCCAGCCTCAGACTATATGACGCTTGATTTTAACATCGAACTTTACCCAGGTTTTTTCTCTGCTTAATCTTCCTGAATGACTGTCTTCGTTTAAAAGACCCTTTCAACTGAAAGTTACAGACCTCGATAATTTTCTAAATGCTGCAACCCGGAATTTATACAATAGTGTAAGCCCACCTTTGTCGTCTTTTTATTTTTTTGGCCTATAATTGTTCTCATCATTTGCGGGGTAGCTATAACTTTCTTGTTTTCGGCGGTAAGGGAAAATGTTGCGAAAGATGCCTTTATAATATTTAGGGCTACAGCCTAGGCGAATTTGATGCAGACCTGTATTTGAAACTTTAAAGTTTTGAATTTCTTATTACTGGAACGCCTGCAATACCAGGCTCAATTTTGTAGCAGCTTGAAAGAGTTCTATTAATCGAGAGGTTCAGCTGTTTCTCTATTTTTGTAAAGAACTGCATAAAATATTTGCTCTTACCAACAGATCACAGGAGACTTGCCATTCGAATTCCCGGTTGTGTTTTCAGACATTGGACAGTTAAGCAAGACGTAAACTCAAGGAGTTCTCCAAAACAGTAAAATAACTGTAATGCAGAGGATACGCGTTTCACTAAGTGTGATGTTTTTAACATGGGCCGCTTTTAATTCATAGGACTTGTTTTTTTACTGGAATATTGCCACTACCTGCTTTAATCGTATTGAAAGAAAAAAAGAAAGAGTAGAAACGAATTAACTCAAAAGTGAATGCAATTGACTTTCTCTCGGTTTCTACTTTGAATTTAATACGATGTTTTTAACGCAGCAACCATCCTAACTGACTGGGCCAAATGGTTTGACTATCACAATGTAATAAAAAGAATCAGCAAAAAAGTTTATAATGTCATGAAGCCTACCTTGTCAAGAAGGAACTTCTTAAGCCCTGGTCGGGAAACGGCGTATGATAGTCGATGATAGTTGAATGATTTTCCCTGAACTTTCACCGACTATCATCAAATATCATCAAATATCATGCGCCGTTTGACCTGGGCTTTAGCGATTGGTCTCAGTGCTAATGAAGAACAGTCTCTGCAAACTAGAAGTTAAAACTCATATTGCGTAAGTTAGTAGAAGAATTAAATGTCAACAATATGTCAAAATGCTCTGGCGTTAAATAGTAATTAGTTGAATATTTGTTCGTCTCGCTTTTCATCTGTCTGTGACAAAAAGACAAACATCACGCTTCAAACTGAATTTTCCGCATAAGAACTTTGCACTAAACATGCAAGAGGTGATATCTATGGTAAAAAAAAAGTATCAGGAAATATACCATGAAATATGTCTAAAGACTCTCTAAACTGCGTTGCCAAAAAAAAAAACCAAAAAAAAAAACAAAAAACAACCAGCATTGTCGGGAAGTTGATTCAACCTCCAAAACGGGAGAGCAGTAAAATTGCATTAATTCTGAACTAAGTATCTTCGTGTAAACAAACTGTCAATATGCTATGCCGTTGAATAACAATTGGCTGAACTGTCTGGAATCAAGAAATAAACAACAAGCTACTGACGTAACTAAAACTTGCTGGCGGAGCACGAAATATACAAATCAAGTTCAGTCCTCTAACATTGATGTATGTTTTAGCAGACGTAGTCTACTATGTTTATGAAAGGCCGGTGCCTTCTTTTTTTTTTCAGGATTTTGTGGTTTTTAACGTTCTAAGAATTTGTTTTTTGTTCAGTATCAATGATGTTTGCCCAGATTCTCTCAGTAGTCCAGGTGAATTGTCTTCCAATTTCTTTTGTTCTCTTTTTATTTCATACACGACCAAAGACCTCCATCCTTTTAATAAAGGTCATTATTTTAACTATAATATTTTTTTTAAATTAAGGTTAAAATAGTCCTTGTTTTGCATTAATGCCTAACGTTAACTCAAAGCAACTTTAAAAACATTCGCAAAACAATTATTTTTGGCTAAGGTGCAGAGAGAAGGCCTATTGTAAATGATTGGCAAATACCTCTCAGTTATAACATTTCTGAGGAAAATTTAAATACACCCGACTTGATAATACCTCAAAATACCGCAATAGTCACTTTAGGAGTTAACTAGTCAACACGTATTTCTTGCCCAATATTTGCTGCTTTCTGACGTTCTAACCCCGCTCATGTTGACAGTCACTACACCAGTTTTTAATCATCTTGTCATCCTATTGATTATTTGACAGATAACGCACCCAACTTAGAGGACGCTAATTTCGTTTCTACTTCCTTTCAGCTGCTTCTAAAAAAGTTAATGCTTTGAAATTTTCATTTCGACTTCTGTGCGGTCATTATTAGGCATAGCTGTTTTCATCGTTTTCATGTCGGTTTTTCGTAATAATAACAATAATATAAATTTTACTGTGGGCGAGGGAAGTGTAGGGGAAGTATTACCGAGTCTGCGATGTAGAACTGTTAGAATGCTGCGAGAACTCGATCTGATCACGTGTTCGATTTAACCGGCTTTAATTTCCCTCCCTTGCCCCTTGTTATTATAAAGTGTACAGGCTTGCTTGGCCAACTTTTTCAATCCATGAAAGTGACTGTCTGCCTACCCTTTTCCCTAGCCTCGCACTGGAGTTTAACTTTCGTTTTAATGATAATCCTAGTAACGGCCAAAAAGCGTGCCATGAATTTAACTCTGAAAAAGGAATTATTTCTTTAAAGACTAGATATAGATATATCTATTGCATTGGTATCTCAATAGTCTGTTCACGTGACATGGAATTTTTACAGTAACTGTATTTTCGAAAAGCCTTCGTCGAAATTTGGTGTTTTTCAGAGTTTAAATTTCTGTTTTTGAATGATGTTGGATTTTTATAGATATTTTAAGTCAAAAGATTCACTCTTCTTCAACAAATTTAAATGCTTTTCAAGATGTGTAAGTTAATTGTTAAGTCAAGATTTCTGGACAAAGAAAGCGGGGTGCACCAACACCCGACCCCATTCCCTCCGGTTCACACTGAAAAAGGGACAAAAAGCCCAGGATAAAAAGGGATTAAAATCGCAGATTACGATGGCCTGGTAATGTACTGAGGATGACTCCAATGAAAGGACAACAATAGTTGCCTTGAGATGGACACCAACTGGGAGAAGAAAGAGAGTCAGGCGAAAAACTACCTGGAGGAGGACAGTGTTGAAGGAGCTGGAAGAAATGGATCAAGATCTTGTGGGACGAAACACAAAACAAAGCACAGGACAGGGTTCAGTAGCGGTGTATGACTGCGGCTCTATGTTCTAGCCGGGACGAAAAGGATAAGCGTGTTATAAGTAAATAAATAAGGTTAAGCTTAAGGCTTCGGTTTCTACTGATTGACTTCATACTTCGTTCGTGGTCTGCTAGTAGACCATTTCCGAGTTGTCTTTTGCCTCGAAACCATTCATATGGAAATGCGTTCCGCCTGCAGGTTCATTTTCATGCAAATCAAACTCATTTTCGCATGAAAGGTTTTGCACCAAGACTCGTTTTGAAACAGAGGCACAAAGAAACTCGGAAATGGCCTCTTAAAGAACTGGTTCATGCTTTGCGTGCGTATATCGAGTTATGGATGAAGGCGGGAAGTTTGGAGACAAGAGAGAAAGTGCTGAAGTTCCACGAGGCGCTGCCGAGAGTAGCTCTAGCTTCTTCAGTGTTCTCTAAACTTCCCAAGTACATCCATAACTCGATATACGCACAGCTAAAGGCATGAACAAATTCTTTTATAACATATCGACAACAACTTGGGCGCTAGGACATGTTGTATTTGTGATTTACTATAAAGTTCAATCAGTTGGGCGAATAACTGTTTAAATCACTAGGAATGGCTGCCCAGTCTTTTTAGCCCATTAGGGTTATTTCTGGCAGCCATGTACTCTTTTTATTTTAAACTTATTTTTGTTCATTCAATTTCTAGCTGAATGAGTACAAATAACGTTGTTGTTGTTAGTGGAACGAAAAAGTTTCATCTGGTTTCTGTAATTTTCAACGAAAAATCCGCTTGTTCGAATTAATAAAAATGTAGGCAAACAAAGTCAAAATACTCAATTGAGTTTTGGTGTAATCTTAGCTTGGTAAAATTCAGGGGACCGAAGTAGGGTTTGGATTGTTCAGAAGATGTTCACATTGCCGAAACTTCAACTAAAAGAACCGCAGCTTAAATGAAACTAAGATTGAGATTGGGAGAAGAGATATGCTAGCGTCGCTGTCGTTGAAGGGACGGTGGGTAGAGAAACTCGCTTTAATTATACCGTCGAGTAGAGAAGACTTGCGAGAGCGCAAAATTTCCATGCAACGGTCGTATATAGGGTCTTGGTAATCTCCCAGGGAACCTAAATAACCAAATCGGAGTTTGCCGCTTTGATAAATCAGGTCATGAAATGACATTTTACGCGAATGAGAAGGGTAAACTACCTTATTGTAGGAAATTAACGATCGATGCACTTTATAAAGGCGATTTAAAAAGAATGGCGTTAAATTAATGCATCTTAAGAAGGAATGTCTACTAAGACCAAGCCATATATCGGAAATATGTGGCACATGATAAAAAATCAAAATTTTTCATATTTAGCCCGGAGATGGTCTAGCCTATGGTAAGCCTAGAAAAGTGCTGGATTTTTTTCTTAAATAGTTTTCAAACCCGCCAAAAAATCACAAATTCATTACGGCCCACGTCTGGTCAAAAACACGCAAACTTTAGTGACTCATAAACTGTATTCCCGAATACCGGCCCTCGTGGGACGAGCGAGCGGTCAAACGCGAAAACGAGGCGTTGTAGGATAAAAATTACAGATGACCAGAGAAGTGACTGGGTTGACATGTCTGTTTTGCTTTGTGAGGATAATATTCCTGGCTCATCTCTCGCTGGGAGGAGCCCAGCAGAGCTAAAAACTGAGGAGATACGTTTTGTTAGTGCGCACACGTTTTGCGCATCACGAAAGGCTTTGTTTACACGCCACGCGCGCGGTAGGGTTGAATCAACCTACTGTAACCAAATCAAGTTAATGAGGCTCCACTTAAACCAGGAATACCAGAATAGAGGCATATTGCTGACCACAAACCATTAACGGCTTCCATCTGAAAAACTAGCTGTTTTCCGTGGCAAATTATGCTGAAATCCAACCGCAAACATGTACTTGCAATGGGGTAATGCGCGCGCGATTAAAACAAGTTAACAACATGTTAGACTTACTGGGGAAGTGACAGGAAAATAATACAACGAACACCGAAAAAGTTTTCCATAAAGATGAATACAACTCACTTAACTTTTAAAAACGCATAGTTAATTACTCCAACATTTTATGTTACGAAATGGGTGGTAACACTATTAAACAAGTGATTGGTTTTTGGCTGTGACGGAAAGTTATTTAGACTGAATTTTGGCTAAACCAGAGACAGCTGTGAGGGACGCTAAAACCGCTATTCCGACGATTTCCAAAGTTAACCTAAATTTCGAAAATTTCTCACTCAGATTTGGCCACTGTCTTATTTTATTTTCCTTCTGGAATTTCCAGATTTTTCCGGTTAAGGAGGCTGCTGGCTTTCCAGCACTTTTCCAACAACTATACTTTCATCTCCCGTCCTCAGCCAAGGGCGGGAGATGACTGACATTTCAGGCTATTTGACAGGTGAACACTACAGTGGAACTCCGCCTCACGATCACCTCGTTAATATGGTCACCTCGTGATTACGGCCAGTGTTTTTTTATCCCAGCGAAACGCCCTTACATTTTCTTACAAGAAAATTCCGTCAGTCCAACCACCCCGTTAACACGGCCAACAGCCTCATTCTGAAATCTCAACCTGTATAATCCTGTACAAATTTACTCCGTTAATAAGGCCACTCGAACCAGTTACGTTTATCTTTCCATTGCAATATGGCATAACGGAACTTGCGCCCTCTATAGCGAAGCTCATTAACCTGTCCCTCTCATCAGGATCGTTTCCCTGTAGTTGGAAAAAAGCCAGCGTGACTGCCCTTTATACCATACTTGCAATGTGGATGATGTCAACAACTATAGGCCATTTCACTAATTCCGGTGCCGTACAAAAATCATTGAACGCCACGTGCATGATCATTTGTTCGAATATCTCGATGTTCATGGCCTTATTTATAAGAACCAGTCTGGATTCAGAAAGCAGTACAGCACAGAAATGGCGCTGGCATATATAGTTGACAGTTTGCTATTTAATCTAGATAGAAACCGCGTCAATGGTATGGTTCTTGTAGATTAAAAAAAGGCTTTTGAAATGGTTGATCATGTGATTCTGCTCAGAATGCTTCAAGCCTATAAACTACAATCATGGACAAAAGTCTCGGGACAAATTTGCACTTTTGGACACACGCCAGACGCGAATACAACTTCACCTGCCTAACCTGGCCTCTCATTCCACCATGCAATGTTGAAAACTACTACCAGCAATTTCTTCTGATTTTCAACATTGTATTGGGTGGGGAGGGGGAAGAGCAACGCGTTTTTAAAAGGAAAGCAGCGCTTTTTTCAAACTTCAGTAGTAAAACACAGATAATTCATTAAATTACGTAAGTGTCTCAAAGACTTTTGCCCACGATTGTAGATAAGGGCTGGTTCATGACCAGTCATACTTAACCGAACGTACTCAATTGGTTTCATTTAAAGGACAGATATCGACTTTTAGGACTGATTACAGCGGGTGTGCCCCAGGGTTCCATATTGGGTAAAGATAAAGATAAGATAAAATTTTATAGTACACTCCTTAAAAGGTTTTTCAGTGAACAATATAATACATGAGGTGAGATAAGTACAAAGTACACTAGTTATATATTATGTATGAAGTACACTAATTATATAAAAAAAAAAATGGAAAGGAAGAAAAATAAAAGAAATAAGAAAAATTTAATTTAAGAACTCACTGAGAAGCTTTGTCTTCAGAGTTTTCTTAAAATTTGCATGACTCTCGCATAGTTTTAAGTCTTTGTCTAAAGAGTTCCATAGTTTTACTATTCTGTAATAAAAAGATCTCTGACCAGCAGTGGTTTTGCACAGAGGAATATTCAGTTGTTGTGAGTTTCTTGTGGTTCTAAAGTTCATGCTTGATACTGTCGAAGGCCTTGCTCATGTCTAGGTACACTACTGCTGTAGCTTTAGTTTGGTCAATCGCTCGTAAGATTGCGTCTGTAGAGGATATTAATGAAATTTCGGTTGAATGCCACTTCTTGTTTCCACTTTGATGTGAGCTGATCAAATGCAATTTTTTCACACACCGTTGATATAATAGGCAAAAGTGAAATCGGTCTATTATTACTCGCTACTTCGCGATCACCTTCTTTTGGAATTGGACATACCTCAGCCGTTTTCCAGACACTAGGGAAAACACCACAATTGAATGAACTGTTTATAATAGAGGTTATCGATGGAATGGTAGCAGAAGCAGATTCCTTTATGACACGGGATGGTATTTTGTCAGTGCCAGGTGCTTTTTTGTTAGCTAGCGACTTCACAACTCTTTCAACTTCAGTTCTTCTGATGTTCATCAATGATCTACCCCTACATATCCACACGCACATCGACATGTTTGCCGACTACACTACCCTACTAGCGTCTTCTGGTTATGCTAAAGAACACTCTCAGCCGAGAGGTCGCCAACGTCGATGAATGGTCAACAATCTATCTGTTAATTGCTCCGAGATGAAGACAATACTAATCGATGGACCACGCCTATGGAGAAGTTTAAATAAAGAAGATCGCAATCTTGAGATTCAGCTTAAAGGCAGTGAATTAGAAAGGGTTGAAAACATTGAGCTGATGAGCCTTTTACCTGACCAACAACTCAGTTTCGATGTCTATATTGATTCTTTATGTAAGAAGATAACAAAGCGTATAGGCATACTCAACAGAATTGTAAGGCTTATTTACCAACAGCAGAACTCGTACTTTATTGTAATGCTTTAATTAAGCCACTGATAAACTCTTGGTCTTCGGCCATCGTAGTTTAGCTTGATTAAAAATATAACACAAATAGCAGTGATAAATATTATATTGCAGCGTAACATGGACAAGCTGCTGCAACCAAGACAATATAAATACAAAAGCGTTGTGCTCGTATTATCCTTGATACACAGCGACGCCATAGCATTATAGATCTATTTAACACTTGAGGATGGGTGCCATATTATACAGAATCCGATATAAAGGTGCTTAATTGCATACAAAAGGATCATGGGTACCACCCTGAGTACATAAATGAACTGTCAATATTTTTATGAATTTGTTATACGAACAAACATTTTAGATTAAGTCAACTTAAGGACAGGGTTTTTTTATTCCATGTTTTTTTTCTACTTTTAATTGCTACTGTTGGACATCTACAACTATGGAATTCACATACTTGAGCCGAGTATTACGTCCACTGAACATAAAGGGCCAACCCACCGTACACGACCGTTCTCATGTGGTTTTGAGAGTTTAGTTGGGAGAGCATTGCATCGGTAGCGCAAAGGTCGTAGGTTCGAATCCCGTTCAGAGCCTGAAATATTTTCAGGTCTTTTTTCCAGTAGTGTTGTTCCGCATGTCCCAGGTTCGAAGGTCAGCGAAAAAGTTCAGTCTTCAGAACATACAACATTTTCATTTCCGAGGAGATAAACGTGTACACTTTTCAAAATGGCCGACAACTCGCAACCTCGTGGTCGAAACAACAGGTCTTACTGCGCATGCGTGCAAAACTCCTATTATGAGGGGGACCCCAGGGAATTGCTAATTTACAACAAGGCTTTCTGCGGAACATCCTCCCCTTCCTTGATAAGACAATATCAACAAAATTGCACAAACTAAAAAAACACTATGAAAAAAAAAAGGTTCGGTTTCAATGGGCAAAGTTACACAACTGGTCTCCTGTACACCGTTTTTCCCACTTGAACGTCGACGACTCGGACCTGGTCGTCCTTTCCAGGAAGCACTTTGATGGTGCGTCCCAGGGGCCATTTTCCTCTCGGAGTTTCTGTAGACATTACAATCACCACATCGCCAACTTTCAAATTAGGTTGATCTCTGCGCCACTTCTTTCTTGCACTCAAACTCGAATCCACTCACGCAACCACCTATGCCAAAAGTTGCGAACAAGTTCCTTGATCCGACGCCACCTCTTTATTGGGTTGAAGTCTTCAGTGTCAACACTGTCCTGTGCAAATCGTCCTCCTACTTGCCCATGAAGGAAATGGTTTGGGGTGAGAGGAACAAGGTCCGATGGGTCGGCTGATTGATAGATTAGTGGCCGAGAGTTAATTAAGCGTTCTGCGCCAACAGTTGCACTTAATAGTTCCTCATCGGTGATATCTGCAGAACCCAAGATTGCATAAATGGCTTTCTTTGGCGCTTTGATCATTATTTCATGCACACCGCTGAAGTGCGGCCAAGCAGGCGGGTTAAAGTGCCAGTTGATTCTGTGGCTCGATGTTATATCTTGGATCTTGTTCTGGCTAAGGCTTCTAATTCTTTCAACTCATTACTTCCACCAACAAAGTTAGTTCCATTGTCACAAACAACATCTTTGGGAACACCAAGTCGTGACGTCATTCGAAAGAATGCATTTAGGAATGAATCAGTGTCAAGGCTGTATGCTACTTCAAGATGCACAGCCCTAGTCTCTAGACAAGTGAACAGACACAGGTATCTCTTCTGGCGTGTCTTTCCTCTCCCCTGTTTGATCATGAAAGGTCCACCAAAGTCACGGTCTACACTCGCGGTGACTCTGGTGAGCTTACTCCAACTTGAGTATCTTTGTGACTGCAGGCGGTCTTCACTGGTCAGAGCAAGGAATGTCTGCGTCTCTGTTTGTTCTGCTTCTTGGTACTGCTTACGGGCTTCAATGTCTGGTCCTTTCTTGACCTCAATTTTAGTCTCAGGCCACTCAGTTGAATCTTGCTTTAGGAATGCTGGTGCGTTCCACCATTTCTCTTTTGTCAACAGCTTAGAGCCACTTTCTCCTCTGGTCAGTAGATCAGCTGGGTTCTGTCCGGTTGGCACATACTTCCACTGATTTGGACTTGTCAAGGCTTGGATTGCTCCGACGCGATTAGCTACAAATGGCTTGAACTTTCGACTGCATCCGCGAATCCAGTAAAGCACATCCATGCTGTCAGACCAGAAGCTTCGGTGACTACTCTCAATGGCAAGGACTTTTCCAACTGTCTCGCTGAGCTTAAGCCCTACTACAGCCGCCATCAGTTCTAACCGCGGTATGCTTACAGCTTGGAGTGGTGCAACACGAGACTTTGAAGCCACAAGACAACAACAAACAGACTCGTCTTCATACAGACGTCTGGTGTAGCAGGCTGCGCCGGACGCTTCTTGAGATGCGTCAACAAACGTGTGTAAAGTTATGCTTTTTACTATAGTGGTGCTTCTCAGGCATCGTGGAATGTGAAGGGTGGGTAGTACTGACAGCTCATCAAACCACTTTGTAGCCTTCCACGACAGCCTTCTATCCACCGGCTCATCCCAGTCGACATTACTTGCCCACATCTCTTGAATCAGGACTTTGGCACGCATTGTGTACGACGACAGCAAACCAAGAGGGTCAAACAACGTGGCTATCTTCCTTAGGAAACTGCGCTTCGTATGATCATTGCTCTTGGTAGGCAGGTTAACTTGAAACTTGAACACATCCTCCATGGGAAACCACAAAACACCCAGTGTCTTAACAGAGGGCAGTTCTCCGCTGTCGAGGTCGACTTCGGTCGCACAATCTGAAGCTGGATTGGACAGTAAAACGTCTGGCACGTTTGATAGCCATTTCCGGGCATGCATCCCAGCAGAGTCCCATAATCTTGACAGCTGGCTGTACAACTCTACACCGGTCTTTGACATCTGGAACGGAGTCCATGCTGTCATCCATGTACGTGCTTTCCAAAACAGTTTCCGCCGCTAGGGGAAGTTCTGATTGGCGTTGTCTGGCATGTTCTTGAGCAACAAACTGTGCTTGGAATGGGGACGAGTTCACTCCGAATACAACTCTGTCAAACTCAAAGACGTCAGGTTCTCGGTCAGACTGCAAGTCTCGCCACAAGAAGCGATGATAAGGCTGATCTTCAGGTCTTAGCTTAATCTGCAGGTACATTCCTGAATGTCGCACATTAGGGCCACAGGATTGCGGCGAAATCTCAATAGTACCGCAAACAAGTCTTTCTGGAGTTTAGGCCCTTGGAGTACAATGTCATTCAGAGATACGTCACTGAATTTCGCTGACGCGTCAAACACAATACGAGTCTTGGTGGTCGGTTTGTCAGGCTTCAAGACTGGGAAATGGGGCAGGTACCAAAGTTAATCAGGCTTGACCTCTTCATGTGACACGTTGTGGATGTATCCCTTCTCTTGATAGGTCTCTAGTACTTCTTTGTAGACTTCACCGAGTTCTGGGGACTGCTTCAATTTCTTCTCAGTACACTGTAGACGACTCAAGGCCATGCTGTAATTGTCAGGTAACGACGGTCGATCCTGTTTCCAAGGCATGCCAACAACATAGTGGCCATCAGTGAAGGTCAAGGACTTAGCAACAATGTCCCTATCAAGCTTCTCATCCGGTCTGACAACCAGAGTTTCTTTAGGTTCATCAATGTCCCAGTAACGGCGGACAAGACTGTTCAATTCATGCATGTCATTCAGAAAAAAATGTAAGATTTGTCTGAACTTCTTCCGTGGGGATTTCTGGGGTCCCAATACACGTCCAGCCAAGCGGAGTCAGTCTTGCTATGGGCTCTCCTGCCTTTCCTCTGAGATCCTCCAACGAGTACAGCAAGTCTGCATGGTCCACACCAATTAGAAGATCAACAATCGGTCTTGGTCCAACCTGAGGGAACTTGATGCCTTTCAGATGCTTCCACTTGTGCTTATGTTTACTCCAGTCCACCACTTGCATACTTCCAGTCACTCTTTCGGCTGTATAGGCTGAGGCTAGTTTGGACACCTTTCCATCAGAACTGCTGATCATCAATTACACAACTGAGGTGGCCAACGTTTCTTGATTTTCATTCAATACGTTAACCGTTAGTTCATGTGGTCTACCTTCGAGACCAAGTTCTGCTGCAATGTCACTATTTAAGTAAGTCCTACTGCTTCCGTCGTCAAGAAGGGCATTCACTTTGATTCTCCGATGATGATTAGTTACATAGACAGGAACTGTTCTTAAGGCTACGAACCCTGACGAAGGCACTGCACCAGTTCCTGTAGTAATAGTGTGGGTTCTCTCTTCAGACTCCCCTTCCGCGGTGCCACCAACTTGCGATGTGCTTTACGAATCAACTTCTCCGCTACGTTTGCTGCCTCGATCTTCTCTTCTTTCTTTGGATCTTCACGAAGCATCCGGTGATGGTGAAAGCGACATCCATTTAACCCACAAACTCTGCTCCGATAGCATGCTTCTTCGCGGTGTCCATTACTGAGGCATCTGAAACACAATTTCTGCTCCTTAGCGACATTCCACCTCATGTCTACAGACATCTTCTTAAAGTTCTCACAGTCCCACATGCCATGGGATCCTTTACACAACTTGCATTTGTTCTCCTGTTTCTTCTTAGGTTCGAGATCTACTTCAGCTAGGAAGGTTCTCTCTCTCTTGGACCCACTGAGGACACCTGTTATGGTCTCAGAAGCTGTGGTCAAAAACTCAGACTCTCTGTCAACAAACTCTCAGTGTTCCTACATTCTCAATGCGATGGCTGTCACTAATCCACTGCTTGTACTTAGAGAGAAGGCCTTTGTTGAACTTCCGTTGAAGAGTAATGTACAATGATCCATTTCCTAGCTCGGCTTCCTGGTTAGCATCCTTCAAGTTCACAACAATTCCATCAAGCAGCTCTGAAAATCTCTCCAGGTCTTTCTCATTGTCCTCTCGTAACGGCTTAAAGGCATCCAGTTCTTCAAGGCGAAGAGTGAGAGCTCTACGTTTCCCACCATACTTCCGCTCTAGTCGAGACTTTGCAGCTTCATAGGCAGCAACAGAATGGCCCAAATGCTCGATTACTTTGAGGGCCTCCCCTTGAAGGCATTTACGTAACCTTAACAACTTGTATTCAGGTGATGCTTTGGTACGATCTACACAAGAATAAAACGCCGCTTTCCACGTTTTATAGTTCTTCTTTTGGCCAAAGAACTTCGGAATGGTAACTCTTTTGGGTAAAGCAGAGTCAGCGCTGATCTGGTCTGAAATTGAGGACGAAAGCTGTTGACTGTTCCCAGTGGGCATTAAGTGAGCTTGGCCTCCACTGATAGGTAATTGCTGTGTTGCTGATGGAACATAACGCATAGTACTCGGTGAGGACGCAGTTACTGCGGTAAACGGTAAGTAATCTGACCGATTCACAAAGTTTCCAACCTAAACAACAGGTAAAACTGAAGTGGGCTGCTGAGCCTGAAGGTACTGTTCAACCAAACTGGGCATAGATGTAGATGCCACTGAACATGGAGGATAAAACGGAGTAAACGGAGTAGACGAATAAACAACTCCGCCCATCGAAAGCGGAGACAGTCCGGACATCTCTCCAACGGCAGTCGAAATAATTGGCACATGTGTAGACGAAGACACAACAGGCTGTTTTTGAACACCACAATTTTGTTCCTTTATCGGTTCCTTGGACGACAGGCACTCGTTTAATTCTCCCGATTTTTTTTTTGATGCTTGTTCTCGGCCGCCACTGTGGTCATTTTCCCCCGCTTCTTGGTCCGGTTCTATCGGAAGCCTCTCGCTACCAAGTTTCTGTCCGAGTTGTTTCTCGCATTCCGCATACGTTCGCTCGATTTCTTGTTCAATTCGACCAAGCTCTACTTCTCGCTTGGATACTTCTTCTTTCAGCCGCTCCGTTTGCTCCCTGGCCGATGCATTGCTCGCGTTGCTCAAGTATCCTCTCACAAGTCCTTCGAGTTCTGTGAAATCCTCCTCAATTGCTTCCAGTTCGTTCGAAAGGACACTGAAATTTCCCGAGTCTTTCATATCTTCGTAACACTTTCCTAAATTCTCACAGACTCGAAGCACGTCCTCATAAGCGCCCGAAAATACATCCAAACTCTCCATAACTTACATGCTTGACGACAGCCCTCCTTCCATCACCATCATGAGCTTGTTTTTGGTCCTCGTGTACCTCCACTTCGATCGCATTTTCTCTTTCTTTAGTCGTTCCATGTCGAATAAATCTCTCCACGAACCTCGCTCTGCTACCAGCTATGTTCCGTATGTTCCAGATTCGAAGGTCAGCAAAAACGTTCAGTCTTTAGAACATACAACATTTTCATTTCCGAGGAGATAAACGTGTACACTTTTCAACATGGCCGACAACTCGCAACCTCGTGGTCGAAAAAACAGGTCTTACTGCGCATGCGTGCAAAACTCCTACTAGGAGGGGGACCCCAGGGAATTGCTTATTTACAACAAGGCTTTCTGCGGAACAAGTGTTATGGCAGCATTCGCATCTATCATCATGTCTACATTTAATTGCTACTCTTGGACATCTATTACTACTTAAGACAATTATTTTTAGACTGAGTACAGTACTGTTAATGTCGAGTAAATACTTCTTAACTTAGTTTTTAAATCATGTCCTTATATTGGTTTAATTTTAGATGTTTAATTTAGGTTTTAAAATATTTATAATAAATCTTTTATAATTCTTAATCAAGGGCCACAGGTTTATTAGTTTTATTAACTATCTAGTGTAAACTCTCTCTAAGTAAAGTTTGATTGAATGATTGATATCTAATGATTGAAGTTTCGGCTATTTTTACATTTATACCTACATCTCGAATGCCTATTAAAGAACAGTTGTTCAGAAGTGCAATTGTGTTTGTTAAGAAGTCACTTAAAATAGACCAGTCATGAAATTTGACCCCACCCCGTTAATACGGCTACTCGAAACAATTATGTTCATCTTTCCATATTTAATACTGTATGTACCGATTGAAGTTTCAAGTATTTTTTTTTTACATTTATACCTGCATTTCGAATGACTCGTCCCCAGTTATCTTCTGACAACTTCATACAGCGCACGGAACGGGGCGAGGTGGCATAGCATACAGCGCGCGGAACGGGGCGAGGTGGTAGCGCAGTGTGAGATGGGTAGGGAGAAAGATAGAAAGGGACCTTGCGCCGTGCCGCGTTTGGTATGAAGATGACTGGGGACGAGTCAGGTTCCATTGTACCACTTCAGAGCGGAAAAACATACTGTGCAGCTTTCTGCGTATCGCTAGCCCTACTTGCGGGCTCAGGTAATAATGCAAGCTGCAGTGGTTGGAAAGAGAGGCAGACTGTAATAAAGTAGGCGAGGATGTCGCTCGGTTGATTTATTTATACTTGAGCAAGCACGATTTTTTTTTCGGTATTTTACTGTTAAGAAAACAAGTCTCCCCCTACCTGCTGAGAGACTCTCGTGCATATATATTCAGTAGGTTGCTTATATGTATGCAATATGTAAATAATAATAATGTAATAATAATAAAGTTTTTGGGCGCATTTAAAAAACTCAATGCGCTTTCATTACTATAAAAAAATAAATTAGTTAAATCCTATAAAATATTTCTAATAACAGTAATAAATAAAATAAATGAAATAATTAATTAAAATACAGTTCCTCATAAAATAAAATAAATCAAAAGTAAGATTTCCGAAACGAGAATGTTTTGAGGGCCGATTTAAAAGACGAAAGAGATGTTGTATTTTTAACAGATCTAGAATCCGGTAGACTGTTCCATAATATAGGTGCGGAGGAAGAAAAGGCACGTTCACCGTATGTCACAGAGTTCACAGTAGGGACAGTGAAAAGAAGTTTAGAGGATAAGCGTAGGCTCCGTTGTGGGTGGTATTGTTGTAGGAGGGACGACAAGTAGGCTGGACAAAGTCCATGGATAATCTTAAAAGTGTGAAGAGTGTTTGTGGATAAAATGTGTCTTCGCAAAGAAATTGTACACTGAGGGAAAATAAAGGGTTCGGAAACCGTCTTTAGGTTAATTTTGTCCCCCAAAAATTGATTCTCTACGAAAACAATACACCAGCATTCCATTAGTGACGTTAAAATGTTGCTGCTATCACCGCTAAATGTAATAACGCTAAATATAATACCAACCGCAAATGTAATAAAAATTAACTGTAAATGTAATACTAACCGCAAATGTAATAAAAATCAACCCTAAATGTAATAACTTACCCCACCGTAAATGTAATACAATTTAACACTAAATGTAATAAGCTGACCAACCGTAATTGTAATACAAGTCAACTTCAAATGTAATAACATAGTGTTGAAAGCTCCCTTACGGTAACCGGGCATCACTCAAAGCTTAACTGGTAACTTCTGAAGATTTCCCAAGAAAATAGCCCTTCTGATGGTTAAGCATTTGCAAACATCATTTCCGAAATTCTTTACAGCGGATGGCGCAATTACATAGCCCACTTTCGAAAATAGTGGAAGCCTGGGCGAGAGAAGGCGCGCGCTCAGTTGTGGGATCGTTTGGGGGAGCACGAGGTTGAAAACAAATGTGCGAGCGCCTCCAAACGATCCCATAATTGATCCCTCACCCATACTCACCCCAGGTTTACACTCTTTTTGAAAGTGGGCTATTATTAGAAGTCCTCCTGATTGTGTTCAAAAGAGTTTGATGAGACGGTAGTATGATAAAACAGATAAAATATACTGATGGTACAGTTGATATAATGACAACTTTAATAGCAACGATACTCATTCATATATAATCACAACTTATTTGTAAATTAAATAAACATATTAGAAAAACGTATTCATACCCGGATAGGTATTGTATGGGAGTAACCCCCCGGGGATGATCTGCCTAACGGTTTAGTTAGTAAAGGTGATTAACCGTGATTGGGTAATCTGATAATCTTTTGAAGTGACATCATATCACTGACGACATTGATGCCATTTACGCCTTTGCCACCCTTAGTAGCGTGTTATTACCAGTTAAGCTTTGAGTGATGCCCGGTTACCGTAAGGGAGCTTTTAACACTATGTTATTACATTTGAGGTTAACTTGTATTACAACTACGGTTGGTCAGCTTATTACATTTACCGTTAAATTGTATTACATTTACGGTACGGTAAGTTATTACATTTAGGGTTGATTTCTATTACATTTGCGGTTAGTATTACATTTAGAGTTAATTTTTATTACATTTGCGGTTGGTATTACATTTAGCGTTGTTATTACATTTAGCGGTGATACAGCTGCTAACCGGGCATATTGGAGAAGCGTGCAAAGTTCATAACTTTCTTTGTTTACACGATCGACGAAATTCCCACCATTTTTTCTAACTTGGGGCCTGGCACACAGTCAAAACTCGCGCATGCTTATTACCTTTTTCCGCTCTGAATTGTACCACCGTTTATTATATGGCTACCTCCGTGAGCGGACAAGATGAATCAAATCCTGCGCTGTGATTGGCTAACCGCGCGGGCAAGATGGAGCTGTCTTGCCCGCTCGGGAATACCCGCCTTGTCTCGCAAGGAAAATTCCCCGAAAGCCATATAATAGATCCTTTCCTGACCAAGCTTGTTCGGTCAAGATGGCTGGATATTGGCCTCGTTCTTTTTTAGCGAGGTTATGGACCTCGACTCCGTTTCGGTCCATAACTTGGCCAATATCCAGCCATCTTGACCGAACAAGCTTGGTCAGTAACCCGTATTTATCAACTGATGCTATAATCAAGTGTTTCCACATGACGTCTCGACAACCATATTGCATTTGGTGTCCCAAAACCATCAAGCGGCGCAACCTCGTTCCCAGGGAGGTTCCCTCTCTTCCTCCCTCGATGCGGCTGGTCACGTGTCTACGTATGCCAACCAAAGCTGCACAGAGGGTGGGTCCTCAACTTAAATTTTGTCGATACTGTCTAGGGAGGGGAATGTTGCGCTGCTTATTTTGAAAGTAAAGCAAGTGTGTTTGTCAGAGATCCTGCCCGACTAATGCTTCCTCGCTATTATCTGAACTTCTATGAGTATGAGATGCTAATTGAGAGGGAACTTTGCTTATTTTTCACTGCTTTCTTAAAAACCTTCGACAACCTGCTTCGGATTAGTTTAATCAGTTTTTCACAGCAAAAGAATTAAGTAACCGTCAAATTATCGACGGGATACATTCAGCTAAATAAGAAGCTAGTTTCTTGGCCGAAAATTGGACTTACCGCTAGAACAGTTTTAAAACGAAAGCCGTTGGATTTTCCAAACGCGCAACCGATGTCGCTGTTATCAAGTTCTTCATACAGTTTCTCTCAGCAAGAAAACCGAATGACCGTCAAACTGTCGATTGGATGAATTCAATCAAATTCAGAGTTAGTCTCTTGGCCAAACACTGGACGTATCAAACTCTACCCGAAGGCATCAATGTCTCCGTTGTGATTTTGCCGATCGAAATATATAAGCTGCTTAATCAAGGTATTCAGCACTCAGTCGTTGTTGATGTCAAGTAATTTTTTTTCGCCGCAAGAGAATGGAATGACCGTCAAACTGTCGATGGGAGTAACTCAATGAAATTCAAAACTACCTTTGTAGGCGAACAAACGACGTACTTAACTCTAACCGAATGGTTAAATAAAATTTACCGCGCGGTTCATTTACTGTTGTGGTCGTCATTTCCAAGTTCTTTGCCAATTATTTTCACCACCACAAATTCCAAAGACCGTCCAACTAACGATGGGAAAATTCAGCCAAATGCAGAGCTAACCTTTAAGCCGAACTTTGATGCATTGAACTCCAACATCGAATGTGTCAATGCCTTCGCTGTGAGTTCGGCCGAAGTTACAAATTCCACTCCCTACTGGGCTCAGTAGGTGAGCTAAGTGGAAACAAGCTTTAACTGTCCTGCCCCTCCCTCCAATCATTCTTCTGGAACTGCCAAAAGCTAGCAGACACGTGACCAGCCTTAACCAGGGTACTTTCTTGAGGGAGGAAGAGAGAGGACCCTGGGAACGAGGTTGCAAGCGGTGGGACTTACTTAGCTTTTATCTGATGTAAACATTTTGTTTTGTTCCAATAAATTTACATGGCCGCTGGCCACGTGAGTGAAAACGCTCTTAAGATATGACATAAATGCCCAGCCATTGGTAAACTAGCAACAGTAATTTTTATGGCATGATAGGTTATCATAAAAACATAACCTGTTTCTAAAAATACACTAAATTTTAGCTTTTCAAAAGTGCTTTTTACTCAAAAAGAGCTCGGTGACCGCCATCTTTATAATGGGAACTGTGATAAGAATATTAGATGCAACGTTTTGCAAAAGTTAAAGAAATTCTGTCTTGTGGGTTCAGAGCCACTTTAAATTTTCGAAAAGTTAAGGTGGCTCTGAATCTTCTCGATGGAATTTCATGAACTTTAGCGAGAAAATGCAAGACTAGAAACTAGCACCAAAAGTAACTCTCAAATACTTTATTTCTGTACATTGTAAAAAAAGAAGTGTATTTACATAAAAAAAAAACTGCTGGTAAAAAATAACGCAACTTACATTTCCACTGGAAAAAAAAAGTTCTCTTCTACCAATTGATAATATTTAGTATCAACACACACAGCGTTAACTAAAAACAATGACAGAGCTTGACTCTCGAGAAATCAAAACAATAGTCTAAGTAGAGAGGGAACTTGGGAGAACACGTTTGCTTTGTCGAGAATCATTCTATTTCAACTAGGATACAATGTTAAAATCAACAATCATCGAGGATTGTATTAAAACTATACTACCCATTTTCGTAACAGCCATGCAACTTAAAAACTCGTTCAATTCTTGATTTAATCACGGGCCTATCTGATTTTCGATTCCTTATAATTGTGACACTAAGACCTCTACTGATTGTACTCTCAATACAATACCAACACACTTTGTTACCATGACAATTGGAAAAGTTGCCGAAATGATTCTTTATCTGCATTTCATTTAGAGTGAAGTCTTTTAACTAGAATACGTGAAAATTCTCAAGTAGCTTTTACGATGAAAAACTACATTCTCCTGACCAAGTATTGGGAATGTATGAAGATAAGGAAAGGAGAAATCATCAAGTGAAACTGAACTTAAGTCTTTTAAATACTCTCTAGATCAAGAGTGGAAGGAATACAAATCAAGACTCTCTAGCAGCTCTTTTGGAAACACAAAACCTCACACCCATCTCTAAATTAGGGCAAAATTATTCTTCCCAAATTTAGCTAACTAGCTGTACTGAACTGCTCAACGATGCAACTGTTTCTTTTCTTTTCTTTTTTTTTTTCGCAATGATGCGACTGTGAAATAATTGCTATGTTATTAGACCCCACTGAGAGGCTTATAAATCTTGGAGTTTAACCTAAAACGAATGAGTTAATTATTATATATATTGATATTACATATTTTTGTGTACCTTTCAAGTATATTGTACAGTAATAAATGATTAAACACTGCAACAAAACCCTACACAATTAGAAGATATTTTTTTTAGTACACGATTGCTCCCATACAAAATGTTAAATTTCTAGCCCAATTATTTCAACTCTCTCATTCAAACAATGACAAAATGGTCTCCTTGCCTTGCAAGTTTTGTAGGCCTATAATGCCAATGGGCTGTTATTCAAAACAGGACCCAAACAATTAAAGACCTAAACCTCTGAACATGCCCTTTAGATGAAAAAACTATCTTTGCAAATACAGGGATGAATTACCTTTAACCCCTCTTCCAACGATGATAAGCATTGGAATTATTTTAAGGCCATTTACTCCAGTGAGAAAAACTGATAGAAGTATAGAGCAAGACTAGACTTCTGTCCTAAAGAAACACAAAGAGATCAATGCTCCTTTTTCCCAGCTGCAAAGGCTATGCGGGTAAAACCACCTCAAAAGTGAGAAAACAAACACTGAGAAAAGATTTTCATTACGACCAAAAGAAATACATTTGTAACTTGACTTCTCTTATACATACATTTGCAGTACAACAAGATGCAATCACAGGAAATGTCTGTTTAAAAGAATCTAAGTCCCAAACTAAGGGCAAGGCAGGACAGGGAACTTCTGGATTGTACTTGTGCCACTTCCTTCCATTCACATTGTTACACACATCCACTTACATGTACTTTCTATACTCAAAAAGGAGTCTGAATTGAATTTCTACAAGTTTTGTTAACACTGACTTTAAGTTCCAAAGATCAACGTGTCGAAATTAAACTCAACTATATTGGAAATAACGTACAATAAAAATAAAAGTGACTCATGACCATTGCCCTTAACTGAACAAAAAGCAAACAAACAAACAAACAAACCAAAATTCAAGTTTAAGGCAATGTGTGTGTGTGTGTGTGTGTGTGTGCTGAACAATGTTAAGGTTCCTGCACTGCAAGCCCCTCATACATGATTTGTATAACTGATATCAATTACCATGGGTCCTATATGGCCTCCTATATCTCCCTCATAAGGAGGCTCAATAAAAAAGAGCCGGGAAAATGTTCCAGCACTCTTATGACATGGGACACTACCTGGCTGATATGTCATAATGTTTTAATAAGTACACGTATGCCTGTATACAAACTTTACAAGGCAGTATTTATTTCTTGACATCTTGACACATTTTGATCAAATTTCATGAACTGTAATCCTCTTCCGTCTTTGTGATCCTGTACTTCTCCCGTCAAAATACTGGTTCTCTTTTGTTCTGTAGAATTTTTAGATCCAATTGATAAAATTATGTACATTTGGTGACATTCGGCAATAAGATCTTATGCAAGTTACGACAAAAAACTTTATATACATGTACTGTAATCAGCCAGGACACTGCCCTTGTTAGAGAATGAATACCACACACAGACATGGACAATACAGAACCTTAATCAAAGGCAATTGTCCATTGCAGATCTCATCTGGCATTTTTACATTACTTATTTTGGTCTGACCATTATTCATTCTTAAGTTTTTAATTTTTTTTTTTTACGCAATATTTTATGTATGAAAAGAGCCATCTAGAATAACAGAAGGTGACAGAAGTTCTAACAAAAATCCTCATCACAGGTTTGTGATCATTGACAAACCATCTTCTAGGTGTTGTAGTTTAAGCCACTGTAGTTGTATTGAAGTGTAGCGTAAGAGCTGCTGGCCGGTAACTGGCCAAGAACTGATGTGCTTGCCGTGTAAGCAATTGTTGATCAGGTGTTTTGCCACACGCTACTTGTTCCCATGCTGTGTCAAGCTGCTAAGATAAACAAAGAACGGGAATATATATACCAACAAAACAATAACAGCCACTCACGTTGTCTCTAGACTAAGGACAGAATAATATTCTTGATTAGACCAACTATAATCCAGTATTCTCATTTCTATACATGTACAATCACGGTAACTACAAACAGGCTGTGACAGAGAAACTAAGATAAGCATTAGGATTACAATAATGAAATATATAGGAAAGAAGGGTGTTGGTAATGATTTGTTCTCGGTCGCATGCTTTCAGAACAAAAACAGCAATAATATTATTACCTTTGGTGTTGATTTCTACGGAGTCTCTTGAAATCACAGTAAGCGCATGGGATGCCCTTTTCTTCGGTGTCGCTGAAATGAAAAGATGCCATGGTTAAATATTCCAAGGTTAGAATTTAGAATTAAGAATTTTTCAAACTGTACTTTAAGGTCCGGTAATGCGGGCAACATTTTTCTTCAACTTGTCTCGCAACTTTGTTGCATTGCAAGTTGAAACCCTCTGTTGCTCGTATTACCACGTTTGTGATTAACTTTATTATATTTTTAGGATTTTATAAATTGCACATATCTCTATTTACCAGGGCACCTTTAGATACCAGCCTCCTTGCTGAATCGGCTACCCTGGTACAATAGTTACGTTACTTACTAAGGTTGTAAACTGACAAGATTTGAGATTTGTATTGGGGAACTAAGGTAGGTTAAGTCCACACAAGAGCCAAGTGGCTTATCAGGACAGAGATTATCCCGGTTTCTGTAGCATGAAGCGATTATGAGTATTTCTACTCCCCCCTGGATGGGATGCTAGTCCATCGCAGGGTTACCCCCAGCATAAAATCCGCCGGTACCTATTTATACACCTGGGTGGAGAGAGGCACTGTGAGAGTAAAGTGTTTTGCCCAGGAACACGACGCAATGTCCCAGGTCAAGACTTGAATCCAGACCGCTCAATCTGGAGGCTAGTGCACCACCCATGAGCCCAATGCGACTCCCACAAATTACACAAACAAAATATAACAAAATCTACCAATCACACCCTACAGACGTGACTTTTTAAACCCACTGAAGTACATGTAAACATCTGTTTCCTGAGAGGTCCACTAAGATAATTGATGGTAGGGAAACAATGAACCATTGATTGAGTAGACTTGGTGTGTTAATGAAAGGTGCAGTAATTTTTAGTTCCTACTCTGGCTAAACTAATATTTATATGTCATCATAAGTTGTGCTTATTTCCAACGTAAATGTTGCTGCAATTCTAAGAAGCTGTTCCCCGCATGCAGACATCCCTCACATGTAGGAAACTTCTGCATCCACTTCAGCAGGGGTTTCATTAAGGGCTGGGCAGTGGGCAAATTGACCAGCTGTGGGGATGACCATCTAGAGGAAAGGTTTTCTTATAAACAAGTTCAATTTAAAAAGTTTTTCCCGCCTGTGAAAACCATTAACCCTCCTGCTAAAAATGCTAATGAAACCCCTGCTTAAGGCTACGAATCTGATGCCACATCAAGACAATAAACACTAGTTTATCACACTGTTACTTCCCAACACTTGTTGTCTCCCAATGCATTGAATTTGTATCAAGGAACTAGATGCTTATCATTTCTTTTGAACAATGTATGGCATTTTAAGCGTTACTTAATGACATACTGAAGTCTAAAGTAAACACTTGAGAGCCACAAGTCACCTGGATATCCACAGCACTAGGACATAAGAAATGTTCAACGCGTGTAGTTTGTGCTACGTTTTTCCACTTACTACAGTTTCAGATGGCACAGAACAGGGTGTGACGAAGGGGTTGTGCTGGCCAAAGATCTCTGAGGGCTTGATCAGGGATGAATCCTTGCATGATGAGGGTACAACTGATGTATGCACACCACTCAAATCCTCCTGAAAACAAGAGCATGTATTAGAATAATAGCTTAAAAGATATGTGCGCTGATTGCTTTTAAATCATGTATCCCTAACTCGATAGAAACACAGAACTAGCACCACCTATTGACGTAATGATGGCGTAAGCAAAGAGAATTTACATTTTGATGATCAAAGTAAACAAGTTTTTTTTCTTTTTTTCGTCGCCGTATTTTCTAAAAGAAATAGAAAACATGTTCTCCATAATTCTCTCAAGTTATAGAAACACTCGTGAAAGTTTGGAAGAACACAAAAATGTTGTAGAAACACTTGCTTGACGGAGCGTGTTCCCAGAGCATTTCTTGTTGTCCCAAACTTCCACTCGTGTTTCCATGATTCAATAGAAACAGGGTACATGTTTTCTATTTCTTAATAATTATGTTCCTCATCGATGGGCAAGCCTAAGTAGGTCAAAATTAAGCTGCGCGGAAGCCGGTCTCGGCTATTCTTTTAGTGTTGAAATTAAGTGGGGCTATATTTCGGCCAGCAAGCTCGAAAACGAGCGATGAATTATTTTTCCCCTGACGAATTCAATGAAAACCAAGGTCATCACTGTTGAGTTGTGATGACAATAAAATCACAGAGCTACGGGCTGAAATTACAACAAAACTTTTAATGTCCAGTTCTGGTTTTGACCTACAACAACTGCTGCGCCACGAGGCACCAAGGTACACGTGAGTGCTAATCACATGACTATCGCCACGCGTGTCACGCCACAATCACGATTTAGTTTAGAGTCCCCGGGACTGGGAAATATCGTTCAAGTTCTTGGAAATCAAGCCTAAGTTAGTGAAAATCAAGCTGCGCGTAAGCCAGTCTCGGCTACTTTTTTAGTGTTGAAATGAAGTGGGGCTATATTTCGGCCAGCAAACTCGAAACCGAGCGTTCAATTATTTTTGCCCTAGCGATTTCACTTAAAACCAAGGTCATCACGATTTAGTTTAAATTCCCTGGGACTGCGAAATATCGTCCAAGTTCTTGGAAATCAAGTCTAAGCCTGTCAAAATCAAGCTGCGCGTAAGCCGGTCTCGGCTACTTTGTCAGTGTTGAAATTAAGTGGGGCTATATTTCGGCCAGCAAACTCGAAACCGAGCGTTCAATTATTTTTCCCCTGGCGATTTCACTGAAAACCAAGGTCCTCACGATTTATTTTAGACTCCCTGGGACTAGGAAATATGGTCCAAGTTCTAGGAGATCAAGCCTAAGTTGGTCAAAATCAAGCTGCGCGTAAGCCGGTCTCGGCTACTTTGTCAGTGTTGAAATTAAGTGGGGCTATATTTCGGCCAGCAAACTCGAAACCGAGCGTTCAATTATTTTTCCCCTGGCGATTTCACTGAAAACCAAGGTCATCACGATTTATTTTAGACTCCCTGGGACTAGGAAATATGGTCCAAGTTCTAGGAGATCAAGCCTAAGTTGGTCAAAATCAAGCTGCGCGTAAGCCGGTCTCGGCTACTTTTTCAGTGTTGAAATTAAGTGGGGTATATTTCGGCCAGCAAGCTCGAAACCGAACGTTCAATTATTTTTCCCCTTGCGATTTCACTGAAATCCAAGGTCATCACGATTTAGTTTAGAAAATTACTCTAAATGCTAGGTGGAGGAAATAATTGGAATAAAATGGCTTACCTTATGTTTGCATTGCGTTATTTCTATGTCTCTGGGTTTCTGGAGGTGGTTTAGAGCCATTTAGGCGAGTGTTACTTTCTGGGGGTTTGCTTCCCCTAAAGAGAAACGAAACTTAGCAAGGCGACCTACTGGCCCGACGGCCCGCACTGAAAGCGCCATAAATTCCACAAAAATGTTCTAATCTCGTCAAAATTGCCTCATGGCAGCCGTCGTTAACTCTTCTTCCCATTCGCTTTTTCCCAAGGTTTCAAATAAGTTTATCTTAACCACCCGAGAATCGCTGGTTTTCCAGCTCTTGTTTTCCATTTTTGCTCCGTCTCGATCCGTAACCGATTATCTTGGCCACACGATTTGAATTTCGTGACAAAGTCGCCTCCAACTGTCGAGAGGCACGGGGTATTTTTTGATGCGGTTGGAGACAACTTTGTCACGATAGCCCGGTCGCAAAGCTAGAAATTCGAAAAAAAAAAAAAACCTAAAACTGTGGGCCCAAAAATTATATCACACACAAAATATGTCACACCTTGCCGAAATTTACCGCCTGTTTTTTAGACGCATTACCGGGGAGTTTGTCATTCCTATCTGTATATCCGTAGGTGTGTTCCTACGAAATGTAAACTCTTATACGAGTTAGGTATATATATATAGGCGCTTCGGTTGTATTGTTAAACTTGCTGACGAAGCGTGCGTTAGTCACACGAAACGCATAGGAGAAAAGAAGTTATACAACTACAGTTCGCAGAGTGCTGCTCACTAGTTAAGTTTTTATTAAATTGTTCTAGTCTTCGAGTCTTCATAACATGATGTGCTAAACATATCTCTCGTCTGGTTTATTGGCTCACCGCTACGACACATACTGTATGAGGTACAAGAACTGGCAAACCTGCACTACATGAGCTGCATTGCTCCGATGGATTTCCTCATTCTCGATATTTGAGCCACTCTACCTTGTAAACTTCTCGTCGCCTTGCCCTACAAATTTTTCTTCTCGCCTGAAGACGAAAGCGTAGTCTGCTTTACGCGACTCAGCGCCGTTAGATCGACCGCGAATAGGTTACGAGTAAGATCCGAAACGACTCTGCTCGCAGGGTAGCTGCGAAAGATCTTCAGAGAAATGGAGTTTTTTTATTATGAAATACAAACGCACAACATGCGCGTAAACCATCGGAGGGGGTCTTATAACCGGAATTTTCCGGCATTTCCTTAAGCTTCTTTCTTGCCCTCCCAACTTCACCCGTACATCGATTATTCACAATAGAACATGAAACCGTTGTTAAGTATTATGTTCATCATGCGTTTTCAACTTCCGGTGGATTCATATGCCAACTATAACAGTGTAAAAAGGTTTGAGTCACTAAAGGAGATGAATGTAGGGCTAAGGTGCGCGTCTGAATTGCAGTTGTTGAATCGGTTTCCTAATAATTTTTAAATAACAAATCCAAACAAAGAGAAAGTCAATTCGTAGCATCACTGACACTTTTATTTATCTTTATCATAATCTAATATGTTATATAGCACTTAGTATGCTTTTAAACATCTATCAAATTTTCATATTGTACATTTAAAATGTATTATACCATCTTTCAACCTAGGACCCTTTTCCTTTCGAAAGTGGAAGGACAGATAAAGACCCTGTGTTGGCCGGTACGTTCTGCTATGTCATTGGTCCCTTGATAATATAAACCAAATGAAGTAATTCAGTAAGAATAAATTTCGATGGAGAAAATGTCGGCGACGTCAACCCCCCAGAAGATTTCTGCTCAAAATTCTTTGAGGGAATTGGATTTGTTTCAGTTTACTTCTTGTTTGTTTGTTTGTTTGTTTGTTTGCATTTCACTATTTTTTTTCTCCATGGCTTTTCCAGTCCTTCCGAAACTTTAAAAGGTAAAAGCGACCTCGGGACAAGTTTGGAGTGTTCCATTTCCGAACGGGAAACTCCCTTGAAATAAAGCGCCTCTTTACGTTCTAATTTGCAGGAGCTTGTTATTTACATAAAGGATAAAGGTTAATCCGAGTAACTGCATTGTGACTGATTATAGATAGGTAGCACATGCAAGGAAAAGTGGTGATATTACATTTCGGTATTATTCTATAATAATAATAATAATAATAATAATAATAATGATGATGATGATGATGATAATAACAAACTTCTATGGGACTTCAGTGTGCGAACAGACCATGAAATAGGGGCTAGGAGACCGGATTTGGTGATCATTGACAAGAGAGACAAGAGCTGTCAGATTATAGATGTGGCAATTTCAGAGGATAATGGGGTGAGAGAGAAGGAAGATGAAAAAGTTGAAAAGTATCAAGATCTAGCAAGAGAAGTTCGAAAAATGTGGGGTGTGAGGACAAAGGTTATTCCAGTGGTAGTGGGAGCATTGGGATCAATACCACTGAGATTGAATGACAATCTGAGAGCCATTGAGGTGGGCATTCCTGTTGGACTGATCCAGAGATGTGCATTGTTGGGGTCAGCAAGAATTCTTAGAAAGGTGCTGAAGATGTAGAAAGAAGAGAAAAAGCAAACAAGGGGTGTTTCCTGGCCTCCCTAGGCAACTTGTTGTTACCCGGAGCCAATGACGAAACCAGCTTCAATATCATCAATAGCTGTGCGAATCTTTACTACTACTACTACTACTACTACTACTACTACTACTACTACTACTACTACTACTACTACTACTACTACTACTACTACTACTACTACTGCTGCTGCTGCTGCTGCTGCTGCTACTACTACTACTTCTACTAATGTGGTTTTCAGGGAGGTCCTGAAATAAAATGATGGCAATCAAAAAAGTTAAATTGCTGCTGCTGCTGCTGCTGCTCCTACTACTACTACTACTACTACTACCACTACCACCACTACCACCACCACTACCACCACCACTACCACCACCACTACCACCACCACTACCACCACCACTACCACCACCACTACCACCACCACTACCACCACCACTACCACCACCACTACCACCACCACTACCACCACCACTACCACCACCACTACCACCACCACTACCACCACCACTACCACCACCACTACCACCACCACTACCACCACCACTACCACCACCACTACCACTACTACTACTACAGGAGTCTCCACTCACTAATGTGGTTTTCAGGGAGGTCCAGAAATAAAATGATGGCAATCAAAAAAGTTAAATTAAACCAAAATTATTACAGCGATGATTAAAAACCTCTAAAAGCTAAAAAAATATATAACTAAAGATAAATAAAGTTGAAGCATTGAAACTCGTAATAAAATAGAAAAATACAATTAGTATTTACGGTTAATACAACTATCTAGCTTATATATACCTAATATTTACATTAATGTTTTGCGTAGGACATTCTTAAAGTCTCTTAAAGATAATTTTTTTGTTGTTGGCAATAGGTCATTCCAGTCAGCCAAAACACTGTTAAAGGATCTAAAAAGTCCCCAGTTGGTAACCGATTTTGTAGTTCGAATGATTTCCTTAGAGCGGGTGTTATAGCTATGATAGTCTTGTCCTCGTACAATGATGTTATTTCTACTCTTGTCATTGACTAAATTATACATATGGATGCAACGTTGCATTTGCCTACTAGCAGACAGGTTCATCCAGTTTAGATCTGAAAGTGCTTCGGATGAAGACGAATTCGGCGACCTATCCAGGACCAAGTTAGCAGCTCTACTTTGGAGAACTTGGATTGAATCCGTTAGGACTTTGTTGTTCTTATCGCCCCAAACAATACTGGCATATTCAAGTATTGGGATGACCATTGTCGTGACATAAATTTTCCTGGCATAGGCAGGAAGCATATGTTTTATTCTCCGTAAAACCCCCAGCCTTTTCAAGACTTTTCTTTGAATTCGATCAATATGACCATGCCAGGTTAGGTGCTGGCTTATAGTTATACCAAGGTACTTGAATGTTGTTACTTTCTTTAGTTGACTGTTATTAGCCATAAGATCTATATCGTTAAAGTGACTTAGTTTGCAGTTGCTACCAATGATCATGAACGTCGACGTTGCAACATTTAATGTCAATTTTTTGTCATTCAGCCAGGATGTAATCGCTGTCACGTCCGCATTCAGTTTTGATTGCAAGTCATTTGGGCAGCTCTCATGGCAATAAAACGCCATAACATCAGCGAACATAGTCATCTTTGAGTGTTGTAAGACAGATTGAAACCGTTTATGTACACTAAGAAAAGCAGCGGCTCAAGAATACTGTCCTGAGGTATCCCCATAGTGATTTTAGCTGGGGGGGGGGGGGGGGGGGCGAAGAATGCATCATTACAAATCGTTTGTTGGAATCGACCAGAGAGATATGAGCGGAACCACGCCAAGCTTTTTCCAGCCACTCCTAGACTCTTGAGCCTATTAACAAGGATCAAGTGATCAACAGTATCAAAAGCCTTGCGTAAATCCAAAAACACTGCTCCCGTTACGCACCCCTTATCCATGCTCTCTAGGATTTGATCTGTAAATTCAATTACGGCGGTAGATGTTGAGCGCTTCTGGCGGAAACCAAACTGTGATTGTGATAACAGTTCGTTCTGTTCTAAGTAGGTACAAAGCTGAACATGCGCTGATCTCTCTATAATCTTGCTTGTGGTAGGTAAGATTCATATCGGTCGGTAGTTATCGTTCTGTGAATTATCTCCACCTTTGAATAAAGCAGAGACTTTAGCTGACCTCCATACTTTAGGAAATTCTCCATCCGCAAAAGATTTATTTATTAGTTCAGTTAGAACTGGTGCGATGACATCGGAGGCATCCTTTAATAGGCGAGTACTTAGTTTGTGACTCAATTATACAAGGTTCATCGCCTGGTAGATTTACTAACTAATTGAACCAAATCGTTCTCTACCGAGTCGTGTAGACTATTAACTAACTGACACGTTGAGTGCTAGAAAATCGCAATATCATAATCGCACTCAAGATGGTATAACATGACTATAAATTAAATTGTCAACTAACTTAACATCAATTTTAGTCACCTACTCTGAAACTTAAGATATAGACAATAAAACACCAGATATACTTTTGTTTCTAGAGCACAGCGTCTTGTTTATTTTCCTTTAAACTACAATGAAATCGCGATTTCTCGAACCCTCATCATCTGAAGCCTCCCGATAACTAGAACAAAAAGTCGTTTCCCACTCCTCATCCGAACACTCTACCTTTACCTCCGATTTCTCCAACAGTCCGATTTTTCGCTCTAATTTTTGTTTCCATTGGAAGTTCGAAAAATCGGAATTCCATTGTCCGTTCATCTGGTGTAGGTTAGACTTTCTCACGACGGTAATTCTTTTGTTTTTTCATCGTGCTCGTTCATCTATAAAATGTGGGGTTAATGTAATGTTTAAAAACAACAAAGCTGGGCACAGAGACTGGAATAGCTTTTTATAGTATCTGCATTACATGTCACCAAGAGGAACTGCAACTTGTCTTTGTTGCTGAGGTCGTTTGCGAAAGAGAGCAAGTAAAGCTGATCTGTATTCTGGCAAACGGATAGTGTATAATATAGGATTTACAAGAGAGTTTGCATAAAATAAAACCAACAATGCAAAACTTAAATGAAAACCCACTGAAAAGGACAGAGACTGATATATTTTAAATTTAGTGATAAAAACGACATAACGGAATATAACGAATGGCAGGCACAACAGAAGAGTCACAAAAGTCACAATGAACAATGTCATGGTCAGTTTTCTTTCTCTACTGGTTGCACCATGGTGTTGGGGCCGCCCTCCACAACGGACTTTAATAACAATGGACGTGTAAGAAACACAAATGATCAAAAGGCAAATTGAAATAAATGTAAAATATAAGTAAAGACCGTAATATAATTCATCAAACTGTACGAGAAGTATTAAAGCTATTGTTACCAACCCAGATGAAACCCAAACAGCGGCAATTATTAATCGATATACCCATTTTTTTGGCACACGATGCCTAAAAGGGAAAAAAGTCGCGTGCACCCGTTCTAAAGCGACGATGGCAATATTTGTTAACGAACCAAAGACGAATAACGTGCTTAGTACAATTATAAAATATTCTGTTTCAACTTCATATGAATGCCTGTTCCACCGATTACACGTTATCCCAGGTATATACAACAGACCATACACAGCAACTCCTCCAACCAACATATCTATAACTGCCAAATTTATCACCAGGTACATGCTACGCTTGCGGAGATTACGGTTTCTTATAAAAACAATTATCGTACAGAGGTTGATTGTTACTATAGCGACACTCTCGGCTAATCCTACAGTCATCCAGGGTATGCAGTAAGATAAAGACAGCATCTCAAAGCTCTGTCCTTTTCGTATTACTGTTAGAAGTAATTACTCGTCTGCCTGTGGAAAGAAATGAATTATTATTGCCAGGTTCTTTTTCTGCTTGTGTAAGACAAGCAATTATTAGGGAAGAAAAGCTTGCATAAATGTGCAGATTTTATTTTCGAGAGCGTGTGCTGTAATTCCTAAGTTTTCGAGGTGTTGAAAACCAGTTTTTAATATGCTGCTTTCAATAATTAGGTCTGTTGTAGTTTTCAATATGTTTGTTGATATGTTTGTTTTCAATAATTTGATGTACGCCCTAAATACCGAAAGCGTATGCTTAAATTTCGGGGTCTTAAAGAAAGGAAATTTGGTTCTTATATATTTACAAGATTTCACTCCACAAAAATGTATAAGTCGTATAAAGATTAAATCAAGTTTGCTATTTCTTTAAATCAAAAAGAAAGCTTACTTTAACTTTAACAGGTTACAAAATTTACTGACAATAGAAGATTGCCAGGTGTAGTTGAAGGAAATCTTTGCTATTGTAAACCAAATAAAAGCGGTTATTACACAGCTCAGAGACTAGTACAGTACTCTATTCTGTCTTTCCTTTTCTCCGCAAACGTCGTTTAACCTCTCGCCTTAGGAGCCATCTTTTCGCCCGATCAGCGTTGATGCCATCACTAGTGCTATTTTTTGTTTTAAATGGTCTATTGGATAGCCTCTTCAATCGAATCAGAATCTGAATTAAAAATAACAGTGCTGTTGTTTATCTTTTTCAGGCTAAAATGCTCCCGTTGTGACCGAAGATAAATTTGTAACATTGATGATATAATGCTGTTTAAATGGAACTAAGAATTTAAACCATTCACACCCCACAACGTGTAGATACGTCTAATCGCGCACAAAGAACTAAGTAACGCTTTTCTTGGTATTATAATGTTCAAATGGACTGAATTATGAAACATTCTGGAAGAGAGAACATCCGTAACATTGGGAAAACTCAACGGCAAAGCATAACAACAATATATTTTAGGTTGAGTATCAAAAAGTGAACAGCTCCCAGTAGGCTTGATGGTTCATTTGGTAGAGCACTGCACCGGAACCCCGTTCAAGGCTGAATCTGAATTTTTTCTAGGCTATGATTTCACAACTGCTTAAGTTGTGTGTTAAACTGTGATGGTGAATCATGTCTTTCTCCGCACTTGTATCAAAAGAACAGTTAAAACAACTCTCAAACTTACCTTAGTCGAGGCTCTCCCCTTGAATTTCTCGTTGGAGAATAAATACACACTGTAAAGAAAATGATATAATAAGATAATTGATATAAAATAGAAAGCAAATACGCGAGAAGTGACCGTCCTAACTGGCGTAGAATCGGTAAAATAATGTTGATAACGTGTCCACTAGATATATTGTATTTATTTATTTTCAAGCTTTCTCAAAGAGTGATTGTTATAGCATTGGAAAAACAAAGATTATAAAGCCCTGCAGAAAACAATTCAAGTTCTTTTCAAACATCTACGAAAACAGTTACCAGAACAAATATTGGAAAGATAAGTGAAAATAAGTTGAAACGCCTTCAACTTACCCAGTTGTAAACCAGATATTCTCTCTGGTGAGTCTTTGTGTTAAAAGATTTGATAATTTTTTGCTGTAAAGAGAAAGACGAGTTTAATAGTTAGAGCGAAAATCTATCTTACAAAAGTAATGCACCTCTATAAAAAGATAGACTGATATGGATACAAGCAAATACTGGCGGCTAATAATGAGCAAGTTTTTTGTGTTACGTTTTAATTTTCCATTCAATACAAATTGCTTTTTTCGGGATGTCTTGTCATCTATTTGTGAATAGCACAAGGCGGGTAAAGAACCTAAATAAGTTAAGTTAGAAATGATTTCTCGAGGAAAAACGTTCCTTTCTGCTGATCCGACATAAATTTATAACATTGTTGAGAACACGTCACTATTGTTGCATGTAAGCGCCTCAATATTTTACAACAATTTTAGTGCAAGGGGGAGGTAAAACGCGTTGTATGGCGTTCAGATCTACTACATCACCATAATGTCTCTATATTCAATTAGCTGCACACAAAAAAGAAATTCACTTTCCATGATATTAATCTGTTTTAAGTGACAGTGGACATTATCATCCATTTGGCATAGACTTCAACCCACCTTGATAGGAAACTTTAGATCCTGGTAAATAGACTCAGTGTAAATGAAAATCAGTCAAACTTCAAAGAGAGATATAATATTGGCCTAATGGAAAAATGACAAATGCAATTGAAAACTAAGTGTTAAAATTCTATGACGCTAAATAACTATTGACTTACATAATGTTGGTGAATTTCCATCTTGGACTGTCTAGAAAACGTGCATTGCACCAAAAAGTAACGAGCAAATAATATGATGGCATCTAGATAAGTTAAATACCATTTTTATTTTGCTTCTTGATCTGAAAACAAAAGAGTTTCTATCTTTTCTGCAGAGTATTATTTGTTGTCAACTAGCTAGAAACTCCATAAAAACGTTCAAAGAAAAATCATTCAAAGAGCGAATGTAACAATCAGAGACTGAAAACATTTCCCGCACAACACCTTTTTCTGTTGGTGTTAAAACAGTACTTAAGCTTAACGTTCTACAGATTTGCAATGAGAAACTTCTTGGCAAAGCATTTGTTGTGTTGCTTCGCGAATGATTTCACTTGTTACGGTGATGACCATCTCATGTCCTTATTCATTTGTGTTAAAGAAGACAACAGCCTTTTTCGGAAATTGCGCTAAGGTTCGGTCTAAATATTCGCTGTTAAGGTAGCACACGTCTCTTCTCAATAATTCTCAACCTCACCGAATTCCCTTTTTCACTGACATCTAAAATATCATGCCAGAAGTTAAGACTTCTTAAGCTACGCCGACCAACATTCGTCACTGCTTGATCTTCTTGATGCTTTTCGTCTTTAAAAAATCGTTCGTTTTGGTTTTTAAAACAATATTAGCCTAGAATGAAGCATACGTTTACTCTTTGAATACTCGTCCTCACCAAATTAAATTCTTCTTAATTATTAAATTATTTTCTTTATTTGTGACTGAACTGTAAGAACGTTTGCTGACTGAACGCCGTGAAGCTTTAGCCAAACGTAGACCGGTTTACTTTGCTCGTACAAAACGGATTTCGGGGCATAACTATTCTGCCGATGGACTATTTTATTAAAAAAAAGGAAAATATTCGAAATTTCTTTTCCTTTAGCACTTCCTTTCAGCTGCCTTAGAAGTTAAAAGTTATTCAGGGGTATCAAAGGCTCTAATTTTACTTAGGTGAATTACTAACTCTCTGTTCAGTGTCGACTATTATATTGTGGTGG